>NW_027590819.1:0-166000 GCF_964213995.1 Mustelus asterias
GGGAGTGTTGAGGCGAGAGGGGGAGAGCGTTGAGGTGAGAGGGGGAGAGCGTTGAGGCGAGAGGGGGAGAGCGTTGAGGCGAGAGGGGGGAGCGTTGAGGCGAGAGGGGGAGAGTGTTGAGGCGAGAGGGGGAGAGTGTTGAGGCGAGAGGGGGAGAGTGTTGAGGCGAGAGGGGGAGAGTGTTGAGGCGAGAGGGGTAGAGTGTTGAGGCGAGAGGGGGAGAGTGTTGAGGCGAGAGGGGGAGAGTGTGGAGGCGAGAGGGGGAGAGCGTGGAGGCGAGGGGGGGTTGTTGAGGCAAGAGGGGGTGAGTGTTGAGGCGAGAGGGGGTGAGTGTTGAGGCGAGAGGGGGAGAGTGTTGAGGCGAGAGGGGGAGAGTGTTGAGGCGAGAGGGGAGAGTGTTGAGGCGAGAGGGGGAGAGTGTTGAGGCGAGAGGGGGAGAGTGTTGAGGCGAGAGGGGAGAGTGTTGAGGCGAGAGGGGGAGAGTGTTGAGGCGAGAGGGGGAGAGTGTTGAGGCGAGAGGGGGAGAGTGTTGAGGCGAGAGGGGGGAGAGCGTTGAGGTGAGAGGGG
Source organism: Mustelus asterias (assembly GCF_964213995.1). Classification (NCBI taxonomy): domain Eukaryota; kingdom Metazoa; phylum Chordata; class Chondrichthyes; order Carcharhiniformes; family Triakidae; genus Mustelus; species Mustelus asterias. The sequence continues at coordinate 568 of NW_027590819.1, forward strand.
GGAGTGTGTTGAGGCGAGAGGGGGAGAGTGTTGAGGCGAGAGGGGGAGAGCGTTGAGGTGAGAGGGGTAGAGTGTTGAGGCGAGACCGGGAGAGTGTTGAGGCGAGAGGGGGAGAGTGTTGAGGCGAGAGGGGGAGAGTGTTGAGGCGAGAGGGGGAGAGTGTTGAGGCGAGAGGGGGAGAGCTTTGAGATGAGAGGGGGGAGTGTTGAGGCGAGAGGGGGAGATCGTTGAGGTGAGAGGGGGCAGTGTGTTGAGGCGAGAGGGGGAGAGTGTTGAGGCGAGAGCGGGAGAGTGTTGAGGCGAGAGGTGGGGGAGCGTTGAGGCGAGAGGGGGAGAGCGTTGAGGGAGAGGGGAGAGCGTTGAGGAGAGAGGGAGAGAGCGTTGAGGTGCGAGGGGGAGAGTGTTGAGGCGAGAGGGGGAGGGCGTTGAGGCGAGGGGGAGAGCGTTGAGGCGAGGGGGAGAGCGTTGAGGCGAGAGGGGGAGAGCGTCGAGGCGAGAGGGGGAGAGCGTTGAGGCGAGGGGGAGAGCGTTGAGGCGAGGGGGAGAGCGTTGAGGCGAGAGGGGGACAGCGTCGAGGCGAGAGGGGGAGAGCGTCGAGTCGAGAGGGGGAGAGTGTTAGAACATAGAACAGTACAGCACAGAACAGGCCCTTCGGCCCACGTTGTTGTGCCGAGCTTTATTTGAAACCAAGATCAAGCTATCCCACTCCCTATCATCCTGGTGTGCTCCATGTGCCTATCCAATAACCGCTTAAATGTTCCTAAAGTGTCTGACTCCACTATCACTGCAGGCAGTCCATTCCACACCACAACCACTCTCTGCGTAAAGAACCTACCTCTCATATCCTTCCTGTATCTCCCACCACGAACCCTAGAGTTATGCCCCCTTGTAATAGCTCCATCCACCCGAGGAAATAGTCTTTGAACGTTCAATCTATCTATCCCCTTCATCATTTTATAAACCTCTATTAAGTCTCCCCTCAGCCTCCTCCGCTCCAAAGAGAACAGCCCGAGCTCCCTCAACCTTTCCTCATAAGACCTACCCTCCAAACCTGGCAGCATCCTGGTAAATCTCCTCTGCACTCTTTCCAGCGCTTCCACATCCTTCTTATAGTGAGGTGACCAGAACTGCACACAACATTCCAAATGTGGTCTCACCAAGGTCCTGTACAGTTGCAGCATAACCCCACGACTCGTAAACTCCAACCCCCTGTTAATAAAAGCTAAGATGTGGAGATGCCGGCGTTGGACTGGGGTAAACACAGTAAGACGTTTAACAACACCAGGTTCAAGTCCAACAGGTTTATTTGGTAGCAAAAGCCACACAAGCATTCGGAGCTGCAAGCCCCTTCTTCAGGTGAGTGGGAATTCTGTTCACAAACAGAGCATATAAAGACACAGACTCAATTTACATGAATAATGGTTGGAATGCAAATACTTACAACTACTCAAGTCTTCAAGAAACAAAACAATGTGAGTGGAGAGAGCATCAAGACAGGCTAAAAAGATGTGTATTGTCTCCAGACAAGACAGCCAGTGAAACTCTGTGGGGGTTACAGATAGTGCGACATGAACCCAATATCCCGGTTGAGGCCGTCCTCGTGTGTGCGGAACTTGGCTATCAGTTTCTGCTCAGCGACTCTGCGCCGTCGTGTGTCGCGAAGGCCGCCTTGGAGAAAAGTTAACACACTATAGGCCTTCTTCACAGCTCTATCCACTTGAGTGGCAACTTTTAGAGATCTGTGGATATGAACCCCAAGATCTCTCTGTTCCTCCACAGTCTTCAGAACCCTACCTTTGACCCTGTAATCCAGATTTAAATTCGTCCTACCAAAATGAATCACCTCACATTTATCAGGGTTAAACTCCATTTGCCATTTTTCAGCCAAGCTTTGCATCCTATCTATGTCTCTTTGCAGCCTACAACAGCCCTCCACCTCATCCACTACTCCACCAATCTTGGTGTCATCAGCAAATTTACTGATCCACCCTTCAGCCCCCTCCTCTAAGTCATTAATAAAAATCACAAAGAGCAGAGGACCAAGCACTGATCCCTGTGGCACTCCGCTAACAACCTGCCTCCAGTCCGAAAATTTTCCATCCACCACCACTCTCTGTCTTCGATCAGACAGCCAGTTACCTATCCAATCGGCCAACTTTCCCCCTATCCCACACCTCCTCACTTTCATCATAGGCCGACCATGGGGGACCTTATCAAACGCCTTCCTAAAATCCATGTATATGACATCAACTGCCCTACCTTCATCAACACACTTAGTTACCTCCTCAAAAAATTCTATCAAATTTGTGAGGCACGACCTGCCCTTCACGGATGCCATTAGTTTCAACCTGATCGTGGATAAGGATAGATCTGGTCCTCGGGTTGAACTTCTGAACTGGAAAAAGGCCAAATTTGATGAAATGAGAAGGGATCTGGGAAGTGTGGATTGGCACAGGCTGTTCTCTGGTAAGGATGTAAATGGAAAGTGGGAGGCCTTCAAAGGAGAAATTTTGAGTTTGTATGTTCCTGTCAGGATTAAAGGCAACGTAAATAGGAATAAGGAACCTTGGTTCTCGAGGGAGATTGTAACACTGATTAAGAGGAAGAGAGAGTTGTATGAAATGTACAGGCAGCAAGGAACACATCAGATGCTCGGAGTATAAAAAGTGCAAGAAGCTACTTAAGAGGGAAATCAGGAGGTTTAAAAGAAGACATGAGGTTGCTTTGGCAGACAGAGTGAAGGAAATCCAAAGAGCTTCGATAGGTATGTTAGGAGCAAAAGGATAGTGAGGGATAAAATTGGTCCTCTTGAAGACCAGAGTGGTAGACTGTGTATGGAACCAAAAGAGATGGGGGAGATACTAAATGGTTTTTTTGCATCCGTATTTACTGAGGAAATGGGCATGGAGTCTACGGAAATAGGGCAAACTGGTAGGGAGGCCATGGAAGCTTTACAGATTAAAGGGGAGGAGGTGCTCGCTGTCTTGAGGCAAGTCAGAGTGGATAAATCCCCAGGACCGGACAGGGTATTCCCACGGACCTTGAGGGAAGCTAGTGTTGAACTTGCAGGGGCCCTGGCAGACATATTTAAAATGTCAGTATTCACGGGGGAGGTGCCGGATGATTGGAGGGTGGCTCATGTTGTTCCGTTGTTTAAAAAAGGTTCCAAAAGAAATCCGGGAAATTATAGGCCAGTAAGTTTGACGTCGGTGGTGGGCAAGTTATTGGAAGGTGTGATAAGGGATAGGATCTACAAATATTTGGATAGACAGGGACTTATTAGGGAGAGTCAACATGGCTTTGTGCGTGGTAGGTCATGTTTGACCAATCTATTAGAGTTTTTCGAGGAGGTTACCAGGAAAGTGGATGAAGGGAAGGCGGTGGATGTTGTCTACCTGGATTTCAGCAAGGCCTTTGACAAGGTCCCTCATGGGAGGTTAGTTAGGAAGGTTCAGTCGCTGGGTATACATGGGGAGGTAGTAAATTGGATAAGACACTGGCTCAATGGAAGAAGCCAGAGAGTGGTTGTGGAGGATTGCTTCTCTGAGTGGAGGCCTGTGACTAGTGGTGTGCCGCAGGGATCGGTGTTTGGTCCATTGTTGTTTGTCATCTATATCAATGATCTGGATGATAATGTGGTAAATTGGATCAGCAAGTTTGCTGATGATACAAAGATTGGAGGTGTAGTGGACAGTGAGGAAGGTTTTCAAAGCTTGCAGAGGTATTTGGACCAACTAGAAAAATGGGCTGAAAAATGGCAAATGAAATTTAACGCAGACAAGTGTGAGATATTGCACTTTGGAAGGACAAACCAAAGAAGAACGTACAGCGTAAATGGTAGGACTCTGAAGAGTGCAGTTGAACAGAGGGATCTGGGAATACAGGTACAGAATTCCCTAAAAGTAACGTCACAGGTGGATAGGGTCGTAAAGAGTGCCTTTGGTACATTGGCCTTTATAAATCGGAGTATCGAGTATAAAAGTTGGAGTGTTATGGTAAGGTTATATAAGGCATTGGTGAGGCCGAATTTGGAGTATTGTGTACAGTTTTGGTCACCTAGTTACAGGAAGGATGTAAATAAGATTGAAAGAGTGCAGAGAAGGTTCACAAGGATGTTGCCGGGACTTGAGAAGCTGAGTTACAGAGAGAGATTGAATAGGTTGGGACTTTATTCCCTGGAGCGTAGAAGATTGAGGGGAGATTTGATAGAGGTGTATAAGATTTTGATGGGTATAGAAAGAGTGAATCAAGCAGGCTTTTTCCGCTGAGGCTAGGGGAGAAAAAAAACAGAGGGCATGGGTTAAGGGTGAAAGGAGAAAAGTTGAAAGGGAATATTCGGGGGGGCTTCTTCACGCAGAGAGTGGTAGGAGAATGGAATGAGCTGCCGGATAAAGTGGTAAATGCGGGGTCACTTTTAACATTTAAGAAAAACTTGGACGGGTTCATGGATGAGAGGGGTGTGGAGGGATATGGTCTAAGTGCAGGTCAGTGGGACAAGGCATAAAATGGTTCGGAACAGACAAGAAGGGCCAAAAGGCCTGTTTCTGAGCTGTAATTTTCTATGGTTCTATGGATCCGTGCTGACTATCCCGGATTAATCCGCATATTTCTAAATGGTCGTAAATCCCATCTCTAAGGACCTTTTCCATCAATTTACCAACCACCGAAGTAAGACTAACCGGTCTATAATTACCAGGGTCATTTCTATTCCCTTTCTTAAACAGAGGAACAACATTCGCCATTCTCCAGTCCTCTGGCACCATCCCCGTGGACAGAGAGGACCCAAAGATCAAAGCCAAAGGCTCTGCAATCTCATCCCTTGCCTCCCAAAGAATCCTAGGATACATTTCATCAGGCCCAGGGGACTTACCGACCTTCAGTTTATTCAAAACTGCCAGGACATCCTCCCTCCGAACATCTATTTCCTCCAGCCTATTAGCCTGTAACACCTTCTCTTCCTCAAAAACATGGCCCCTCTCCTTGGTGAACACTGAAGAAAAGTATTCATTCATCACCTCGCCTATCTCTACTGACTCCATACACAAGTTCCCACTACTGCCCTTGACCGGCCCTGACCTCACCCTGGTCATTCTTTTATTCCTCACCTAAGAGTAAAAAGCCTGTTGAGGTGAGAGGGGGAGAGTGTTGAGGCGAGAGGGGGAGAGTGTTGAGGCGAGAGGGGGAGAGTGTTGAGGCGAGAGGTGGGGAGCGTTGAGGTGAAAGTGGGAGTGTGGAGGTGACAGTGGGAGTGTTGAGGTGACAGTGGGAGTGTGGAGGTGAGAGGGGAATTTTGTGGTGGGGGTGAGGTTCTGTAACACACTGGTTGGCGCTGCTGCCTCATGGCGTCAAAGACCCGGGTTTGATTCCAGCCTCGGATCACTCTCTGTGTGGAGTGTGCACGTTCTCCCCTGTCTGCGTGGGAATCCTCTGTGTGCTCTCATTTCCTCCCACACTCCAAAGATGTGGGAGTTCGTTGGATTAGCCATGCTAACTTGAGGAGACGGGCAACGTACAGGACAGGTACTGGACGGGGTTAGATACAGAGTAAATTTCCCTCATCAATGTCCCCATCAAACACTCCCAGGACGTGTACAGCATGGGGATAGACACAGAGTAAATTTAAGACTGTGCCCATCAAACATTCACACGGTAAACTTCCCTCTGTACCACCCAGAACAGCTCCAGCATTGGCCGGAGTGGGGGGGGGGGGGTAGATACATAATAAAACTCTCTCGACAGTGTCCTCATCAAACACTCCCTGGATACCCAGGATAGGGACAGTACGTGGTTAAATGTAGAGTGAATCTCCCTCTATAATGTCCCCATCAAACTCTCCCAAGACAGATGAAATTAGTGTGAGTTCAGATGCAGCTCAGGCTGAGATTTCCAGAAACCTCCCATCACACTGTTTCGCCAAGAACTCCAGTGAAGGTGTAGCAAGGGTGAGATGCACAAAAAATGTCCGCATACACTGTCCAAACACTAAAGACCTGAGGGGAATTACAAAATAAATGGTAGAGGAGAGGGTGCAAGTGAATGAAGGCGGTAATTTAGATAAGGGAGTAGAGGGAGAGGGTGTTCGCGACTCATCAAAGCGGGTCCAGATAAAAGCTGGAATAAGGACACTTTGCCTGAATGCACGAAGCATTCGGAACAAGGTAAATGCGTTGATGGTGCAAATCAGCACAAGTGGGTACGATCTGGTGGCCATTAGAGAAACGTGGCTGAAAGGTGACCAGGACTGGGAGATGAATATCCAGGGGTATCAGGCGTTTAGGAAGAATAGACAGGAAGGAAAAGGTGGTGGGGTCGCGCTATTAATAAGAGATAATATCAGGGTAGTACTGAGGGATGACATAGGCTCTGAGGAACAAAACGTGGAATCATTATGGGTAGAGATGAGGAATAGTAGAGGGAGAAAGACACTAGTAGGTGTGGTATATAGGCCCCCAAACAATAATGTTGAGGTAGGGAGGGCTATAAACAAGCAGATAAGGGATGCGTGTAAAAACGGAACGGCAATAATCATGGGGGACTTCAAAATGCACATTGACTGGCAGACTCAAGTCGGTAAGGGTGGAATGGAGGAAGAGTTCTGAGAATGCTGTCGGGATAGTTTCCTTGAACAGCATGTGACGGAACCCACGAGGGAACGAGCTATTTTGGATCTGGTATTGTGGAACGAGGTAGGTAGAATGAAGGATCTTATTGTGAAGGACCCTCTTGGGTCTAGTGACCACAATATGGTCGAATTTCTGATTCAGATCAGATCAGCCATGATCTTATTGAATGGTGGGGCAGGCTCGAGGGGCTAGATGGCCTACTCCTGCTCCTATTTCTTATGTTCTTATGTTGCCTTTATTCGTTTTGTAACGTGGGGGTCGCAGGGAATCAGTAGCGACAATAAGAGTGAGGTCAGTGATGTATCTGTTTGTCAGTTGGTAATAAGAATGAAGTCGATGATACACCTGGAAGGTAAAGGCAGTAGGGATGAGGTTAGCCATGCACCTGGATGTGTATTGACAATCAGAGCAATTCAGTAATGTATCAGTGCAGGTTGTGAAAGGAGAGTGCGGTCACTGCTGTTCCTAAATACCTGGTTCCAATAAGAATCAGGTTATTTCTGCATCTGCAGGGACAGGTGTAGCATCGGGGAAACACAAGATAAAACTCCATCTGCAATTTCCCCAGCAAACACACCCAGGGCAGGGACAGCGGGCGGATGTTTGGGTTGTGTGGAATGGGGGGGCTGTGTGTGGTGGGGGGAGTGGGAGGGGGGCTCCTACAGAATAAAAGTAACGCGACACTGTCCTTATACATCTCTCCAGGAGCAGGTACAGACCAGTAGGACACAGAAAACTGCCTCTGCACTCTTCCATCAAACTTTACTGCGCAGAGACAATATTAGATCTCTTCACATTCCCAAAAAACAGCACGGGGTTAGATTCAGAGTGAAGCTCCCTCCACACTGACCTATCAAACACTCCCAGAAGACGTACAGCACGGGGTTAGATACAGAGTAAAGCTCCCTCTACACTGTCCCCATCAAACACTCCCAGGACAGGTACAGCACGGGGTTAGATACAGAGTAAAGCTCCTTCTGCACTGTCCCCATCGAACACTCCCAGCACACGTAGAGCACGGGGTTACATACACAGTAAAGCTCCCTCCACACTGTCCCCCGTCAAGCACTCCATGGACAGATACAGCACGTGGTTAGATACAGAGTAAAGCTCCCTCTACACTGTCCCCATCAAACACTCCCAGGACAGGGACAGCACGGGGTTAGATACAGAGTAAAGCTCCCTCTAAACTGTCCCCATCAAACACTCCCAGGACAGGTACAGCACGGGGTTAGATACAGAGTAAAGCTCCCTCTACACTGTCCGCATCAAACACTCCCAGGACAGGTACAGCACGGGGTTAGATACAGAGTAAAGCTCCCTCTACACTGTCCCCATCAAACACTCCCAGGACAGGTACAGCACGGGGTTAGATACAGAGTAAAGCTCCCTCTGCACTGTCCCCATCGAACATTCCCAGGACACGTAGAGCACGGGGTTACATACAGAGTAAAGCTCCCTCCACACTGTCCCCCGCCAAGCACTCCATGGACAGATACAGCACGTGGTTAGATACAGAGTAAAGCTCCCTCTGCACTGTCCCCATCAAACACACCCAGGTCAGGTACAGCACGGGGTTAGATACAGAGTAAAGCTCCCTCCACACTGTCCCCCGTCAAACACTCCCTGGACAAATACAGCACGTGGTTAGATACAGAGTAAAGCTCCCTCTGCACTGTTACCATCAAACATACCCAGGTCAGGTACAGCACGGGGTTAGATACAGAGTAGAGCTCCCTCTATACTGTCCCCAACAAACACTCCCAGCACAGGTACAGCATGGGGTTAAATACAGTGTAAAGCTCCCTCTGCACTGTCCCCATCAAACACTCCCAGGACTGGTACAGCACGGGGTTAGATACAGAGTTAAGCTCCCTGAACACTGTCCCCCGTCAAACACTCCCAGGACAGATACAACACGGGGTTAGATACAGAGCAAAGCTCCCTCAAAACTGTCCCCATCAAACACTCCCAGGACAGGTACAGCACGAGGTTAGATACAGAGTTAAGCTCCCTCCACACCGTCCCCATCAAACAGTCCCAGGACAGGTACAGCACGGGGTTAGATACAGAGTCAAGCTCCCTCTATACTGTCCCCATCAAACTCCCAAGACAGGTACAGCACGGGGTCAGATGCAGAGTTAAGCTCCCTCTCTCCCCATCAAACACTCCCAGGAATGCTACAGTACATGGACAGATGGAGAATAATGTTTATTTTACAGCACCCATATAGAAATAGGAGAAGTATTCAGTGATTGCTCCTCCAGTCTATTAGATAATGTCTGATTTGATGTCTCTCTCTCCCCTTAACGCTGTAAATATTGTCCCTTCAACTTCCCTTTCAATTTCCTGTTGAAGTCCCCGATGGAATTTGCTTCCACCTCAGGGTCAGACAGTACATTCCAGATTCCACTCATCACGACATTACAAAGGGTTATTCATGTTGCTTCTCTCTCCATGCACATTGAATCAGCATCCTCTGGCTGAGAGGAAGAGTGTGCAGCTGAGGGGAGACGTGTTGCAGTGAGAGGGGTGAGTTGGGGCGAGAGGGTTAAAGTGGGGAGAGGGTGAAAGTGACGGGGAGTATTTGGAGGTGAGGGGGTTAAGTGCTGAGGTGAAGGGTAGTGTTGATCTGAGATAGGGAGTGTGTTCTGTTGAGGGGGTCGTTCTGAGGTGACGGGGTTATTGGGAGGGGAAGGGATGTGTTGAGGTGAGGGGTTTGTGTTAATCTGAGTGGAGTGTTGTGTTGAGGGGGAGAACATGGTGTTATATCACTCTCCACTCGCCCACCAAACTCTCCCAGTGTATTTGCAGCAGTGGTTAGATGCAAAGTGAATCTGCCTATTCGGTATGCCAACCAAAGTGAGGTGGGCAGCGGGAGCGCAGCTTAACACTGAGCAAATCTCATTTACACCATCCATTAAACACTCCAATGTTAGCTACAGACTTAGTGTCAGGGTATTTCCCACATCCCCACAGCACCTCTGAACTGTCCGGCCCGCTAATCGCGAAGCCAGTAACGTGCAGGTTCAATTCAGAGAATTAATCATAATCCCATATCCAAATTCCGGATAGTCCGCAAAACGGCGCCCATCAACCATTCACAGGGTAAACCTTTCTCTGCACAACCCCCATCAACTAGTGAGAGTTCAGATACAGCTCAGGCTGAGATTTCCAGAAACCTCCCATCACACTGTTTCACCAAGAACTCCAGTGAAGGTGTAGCAAGGGTGAGATGTACAAAAAAATGTCCACATACACGGTCCAAACACTAAAGACCTGAGCAGGAGCAGCACAGGGTAAGGTACAAAGAAAATCTCTCGACACTGTCCCATCAGGAACTCGAGCGCAGGTGGACTCAGAGATACATATAGTTCTGCTCTCCCTGTATATTGCCAGAAAAAAATCCCAGATATGGGTGAAGCAAAGTTCAATACAGATACATTTCCTCTTGATACTGCCCTCTGAAACCCTCCCAGAACAGTTACACACGGGATTGCAGACAGAGCAAAGCTCACTCTGCAGTGTCCCATTGAATAGTTCACTGCAAAGGGTGTTTACTCTGTGTCGAATCCCATTCTGAACCATGTTTCTGTATTTGCCATTGGGTTACTGTAAATTGTGTTTCCATTGAACATTTCCAAGGATAGGGACAGCACTGGGTAAAGTATATGGTCTTGCTGCACTGCCAATTCAAACAGGCTGATAAAAGGGACGTGTATCTTCTGTATCGAACACGTTTACATCACTGTCCATGAAGTAATCCCAGGGCAGCCTCACTGATATTGATATTTTCCACTCGTGCTTTCATAATAACTGTCTTCTGTTAATTTGTTGTTATAGTTTGTGAAATACTCCTTCAGATCTTTCCTAAATACAGTTTAGACACTTTGGAATTCTAATGAATTAATTGCAAACATTTTCTGTTGTAGGTGAAGAGTGTCCCAGTAAAGAAAATCAGATTGATCAACTGGTTGCAATCAATGCCAAATGGGGAATAATTGTCCTGTGTAGAAGTGAGAACCCGTTCCATATTGTGATTGTTTGCAGTATTGGGACAGTGAGATGACCCGATCCAACACAAGAACACTTTGCAATATCTCCCAGTAACAGTGAGTCTGTGTGTCAGCGTTAACCAAGCGGGGTGACATTCCCGGAGGTGCTGACATCTCACGCAGAGTGAAAACCAGAATTCAATTGGTGGGGACTGCCTTGTTAAATTCAGCTGGGGATTTATTGAGGGAATTTGTGAAAATGCATGTGGAGATCTTATACAATCTAATTGAAAAACATTTCGAAATCCGTTTCTCCAACTGACTGTACAGAACAGAAGAGGTATATTTATAGATATCTCAAGGTGAATAACATTAGTTCCAGTCACTGAACACCAGCAGTAACTTTTTAATGCATATCATTTTATACATGATTCACATGTAGTGAATATATTTATTTTAATTCCGGTCTCTGAGCAGTCAGATATTGATACAGATAATTCTGATATTTCGCACCATGCTCCCACACTGCCACCTCTGCTTGACCTGAAATAGATGCTCTGTTCCGCAATTATTTAAACCAAGTGTATTCGTGGAGGAACAAACTTACATTCTGCATTCAAACTTTATGTTGTTGAGATCAGCCCAGGATCAGAATGATTGAAGGAGCTGAAGGTTTTTGAGACAGTTTGTGTGACGCTGCTGCTGTGTTGCCTTTATTCGTTTTGTAACGTGGGGGTCGCAGGGAATCAGTAGCGACAATAAGAGTGAGGTCAGTGATGTATCTGTTTGTCAGTTGGTAATAAGAATGAAGTCAGTGATACACCTGGAAGGTAAAGGCAGTAGGGATGAGGTTAGCCATGCACCTGGATGTGTATTGACAATCAGAGCAATTCAGTAATGTATCTGTGCAGGTTGTGAAAGGAGAGTGCGGTCACTGCTGTTCCTAAATACCTGGTTCCAATAAGAATCAGGTTATTTCTGCATCTGCAGGGACAGTTGGAGCATCGGGGAAACACAAGATAAAACTCCATCTGCAATTTCCCCAGCAAACACACCCAGGGCAGAAACAACGGGCGGATGTTTGGGTTGTGTGGAGTGGGGAGGCTGTGTGTGGTGGGGGGAGTGGGGGGGGGAGCTGTGTGTGGTGGGGGGAGTGGGAGTGGGGCTCCTACAGAATAAAAGTAACGCTACACTGTCCTTCTACATCTCTCCAGGAGCAGGTACAGACCTGTTGGACACAGAAAACTGCCTCTGCACTCTTTCATCAACCTTTACTGCGCAGAGACAATATTAGATCTCTTCACATTCCCAAAAGTTACAGCATGGGGTTATCAACAGAGTAAAACTCCCTCGACACTGTCCCCATCAAATACTCCCAGGACACGTACAGCACGGGGTTATGTACAGAGTGAAGCGCCCTCTACACTGTCCCCATCAAACACTCCCAGGACACGTAGAGCACGGGGTTACATACAGAGTAAAGCTCCCTCTACACTGTCCCCATCAAACACTCCCAGGACAGGTACAGCACGGGGTTAGATACAGAGTAAAGCCCCCTCTACACTGTCCCCATCAAACACTCCCAGGACACGTACAGCACGAGGTTATGTACAGAGTAAAGCTCCCTCTACATTGTCTCCATCAAACACTCTCAGGAGAGGTACAGCACGATGTTAGATACAGAGTAAAGCCCCCTCTACATTGTCTCCATCAAACACTCTCAGGAGAGGTACAGCACGGGGTTAGATACAGAGTTAAGCTCCCTCTACACTGTCCCCATCAAACACTCCCAGGACAGATACAGCACGGGGTTAGATACAGAGTAAAGCCCCCTCTACACTGTCCCCATAAAACACTCCCAGGACAGATACAGCACGGGGTTAGATACAGAATAAAGCTCCCTCTACACTGTCCCCATCAAACACTCCCGGGACAGATACAGCACGGTGTTAGATACAGAGTAAAGCCCCCTCTACACTGACCCCATGAAACAGTCCCAGGTCGGGTACAGCATGGGGTTAGATACAGAGTAAAGCTCCCTCTCCGCTGACCCCATCAAACACTCCCAGGACAGGTACAGCATGGGGTTAGATACAGAGTAAAGCTCCCTCTACGCTGACCCCATCAAACACTCCCAGGACAGATACAGCATGGGGTTCGATACATTCCAAAGCTCCTCTTGCACTATCTCAACCACGTGCTGCTTGGACCAGTAAGGCCCAACTTGTCCATGCCGCCCTTTTTTTTTAAACCCCTAAACGTATCCCCATTTGCCCGCGTTTGGCCCATATCCCTCTATATCCATCTTACCCATGTAACTATTTAAATGCTTTTTAAAAGACAAAATTGTACCCGCCTCTACTACTACCTCTGGCAGCTTGTTCTAGACACTCACGACCCTCTGTGTGAAAAAATTGCCCCTCTGGACACTTTTGTATCTCTTCCCTCTCACCTTAAACCTGTGCCCCTTAGTTTTAGACTCCCCTACCTTTGGGAAAAGACATTGGCTATCGAGCTGATCTGTGCCCCTCATTATTTTATAGACCTCTATAAGATCACCCCTCAGCCTCCTCCGCCCCAGAGAAAAAAGTCCCAGTCTATCCAGCGTCTCCTTGTAACTCAATCCATCAAGTCCCGGTAGCATCCGAGTAAATCTTTTCAGCACTCTTTCTAGTTTAATAAAATCCTTTCCATAATAGGGTGACCAGAATTGCACACAGTATTCCAAGTGTGGCCTTACCAATGTCTTGTACAAATCCAACAAGACATTCCAACTTCTGTATTCAATGTTCTGACCAATGAAACCAAGCATGCCAAATGCCTTCTTCACCACTCTGTCCACCTGTGACTCCACTTTCAAGAAGCTATGAACATGTACCCCTCGATCTCTTTGTTCTGTAACTCTCCCCAACGCCCTACCATTAACTGAGTAAGTCCTGCCCTGGTTCAATCTACCAAAATGCATGACATCGATTTGTCTGAATTAAACTCCATCTGCCATTCGTCAGCCCACTGGCCCAATTGATCAAGATCCCATTGCAATTGGAAATAACTTTCTTCACTGTCCACTATGCCACCAATCTTAGTGTCATCTGCAAACTTGCGAACCATACCTACTATATTCTCATCCAAATCATTCATTAAATGACAAATAACAGTGGACCCAGCACTGATCCCTGAGGCACAGCACTGGTCACAGGTCTCCAGTTTGAAAAACAGTTCTCTGCAACCACTCTCCAGCTTCTGTCAAGAAGCCAGTTTTGTATCTAGTTAGATGCCTCACACGAGATCCCGTGAGGTTTAACCTGATGCCACAACCTTACATGTGGTACCTTGTCAAAGGCCTTGCTGCAGTCCATGTAGACAATATCAACGGCACTGCCCTTATCTACCTTCTTGGGAGAGGGGGGGGGGAGTGCGGGGGCAGGAGAGGGGTGGAGTGCGGATGCGAGGGGGGGGAGTGCGGGTGCGAGGGGGGGGAGTGCGGGTGCGAGGGGGGGTGGAGTGCGAGGGGGGGTGGAGTGCGGGTGCGAGGGGGGGTGGAGTGCGGGTGCGAGGGGGGGTGGAGTGCGGGTGCGAGGGGGGTGGAGTGCGGGTGCGAGGGGGGGTGGAGTGCGGGTGCGGGGGGGTGGATTGCGGGTGCGAGGGGGGGGTGGATTGCGGGTGCGAGGTGGGGAGTGGAGTGCGGGCGCGAGGGGGGAGTGGAGTGCGGGTGCGAGGGGGGTGGAGTGCGGGTGCGAGGGGGGTGGAGTGCGGGTGCGAGGGGGGTGGAGTGCGGGTGCGAAGGGGGGGTGGAGTGCGGGTGCGAGGGGGGTTGGAGTGCGGGTGCGAGGGGGGTGGAGTGCGGGTGCGAGGGCAGGGTGGAGTGCGGGTGCGAGGGGGGTGGAGTGCGGGTGCGAGGGGGGGGTGGAGTGCGGGTGCGAGCGGGGGTGGAGTGCGCGTGCAAGGGGGGAGTGGAGTGCGGGTGCGAGGTGGGGGAGAGAGGGTGCGAGGGGGGTGGAGTGCAGGTGCGAGGGGTGGGAGAGAGGGTGCGGGTGGGTGGAGTGCGGGTGCGAGGGGTGGGAGAGAGGGTGCGAGCAGATTGTTGAGGTTGAGGAGAGGAGAGGATTGTTGAGGAGATTGGGCGGCACGGTAGCACAGTGGTTAGCACTGCTGCTTCACAGCTCCAGGGACCCGGGTTCGATTCCCGGCTCGGGTCACTGTCTGTGTGGAGTTTGCACATTCTCCTCGTATCTGCGTGGGTTTCCTCCGGGTGCTCCGGTTTCCTCCCACAGTCCAAAGATGTGCGGGTTGGGTTGATTGGTCATGCTCAAATTGCCCTTACTGTGTCCTGGGATGCATTGCTTAGAGGGATTAGTGGGTAAATATGTCGGGATAAGAGGGTAGGGCCTGGGTGGGATTGTGGTCGGTGTAGACTCGATGGGCCGAATGGCCTCTTTCTGTACTGTTGGGTTTCTAAGATTTCTAAGAGAGATGGGGAGAGGGCAGGGTAGAGTGAGTGAGCTGGAACGGGGGTTGTTGAGGCCTTGGAGTGTGTTGAGGTTGGAGGGGGAATGTTGATGTGAGAGGGGGAACATCATGAGGAGGGGAGTACCTTGAGTGGAGTGTGAGTGATGGGGTGAGGTTGGAAAATGTTGAGGAGTGGGTCCGTGTTGAGATGTGAGGAGACAGTTGAGATGAGAGGTGAGATTGTTGAGGTGTGAAGGAGGAGAGTGGGTCAGAGACAGACAGTGTTGAGGTGAGATGGAGATTGTTGAGGTGTGAAGGAGGAGAGTGGGTCAGAGACAGACAGTGTTGAGGTGAGATGGAGATTGTTGAGTTCGAGGGGGGAGTGTGGATTTGAGAGCCAGACCGGTGACCAGACGGGGGAATGTTAAGATGAGAGGAAATTGTTGATGTGAGAGAGAGAGATTGTTGAGGTGAAAGGGGTGTGTGGAAGTGAGAGGGAGATGATGACATGAGGGGGTGTATTGAGATGAGGGGTGGGTTTGTTGAGGTGAGAGGGGGGAAAGTTGAGGTGAGATGGTGGGAGCTGAGGTGAGGCAATGTGCTGAGATGAGAAGGGAGAGCTGACGTGATGTGGGGAGAATGTTGTGGTGAGACAGAGGGTGGGATTTGTCCCCCGCGCTCACCCCTAAATCGGATAATCCCACCAGAGGTAATGGGATCTTCACACGGTCTGTGCCCGTCTGCTCCGACTCCCATGCGGTGTGGGACGGGAGATTTGTCTCTTGGGGATGTTGAGTTGAGAGTGTGAAGCTGAGTGGGGAGTATAGAGATGAGATGGGTAGTGTTGTGATGCGTGGGGTAATGTAGAGGTGAGTGGGAGGATTGATGTGAGGGGGGAATATGTTAAGGTGGGAGGGGGAGAGTTGTGTTGAGTGGGGGAGTGTTGAGCTGAGAGGGGGTGTTCTGGTGAGAGGGAATGATGTTGACCTCAATGGGAGAATATAGATGTGAGAAGTTGAGTGTTGAGGTGATAATTTGCCTGTTGCGATGAGAGGGGTTGTGTTGAGGTGCGGGGATGTGTGTTGATGTGTGGGGATGTGTTGAGGTGGTGGAGAGTGCTGGGTTGAGGGGAAGTGTTTTTGAGGGGTGAGAGTGTTGAGGTGAGAAGGGGAGTTTTGTCATGAGAGGGACATTGTTCCATTGAGGCACGGCATAGAACATAGAACAGTACAGCACAGAACAGGCCCTTCGGCCCATGATGTTGTGCCGAGCTTTGTCTGAAACCCAGATCAAGCTATTTCCTCCCTATCATCCCGAAGTACTCCATGTGCCTATCCAATAGCTTCTTAAATGTTCCTAAAGTTTCTGACTCCACTATCACTGCAGGCAGTCCATTCCACACCCCAACCACTCTCTGAGTAAAGAACCTACCTCGGACATTCTTCCCATATCTCCCACCATGAACCCTATAGTTATGCCCCCTAGTGACCGCTCCATTCACCCGAGGAAATAGTCTTTGAACGTTCACTCTATCTATCCCCCTCATCATCTTATAAACCTCTATCAAGTCTCCTCTCAACCGCCTCCGCTCCAAAGAGAAAAGCCCAAGTTCCCTCAACCTTTCCTCATAAGACCTACCCTCCAAACCAGGCAGCATCCTGGTAAATCTCCTTTGCACTTTTTCCAGTGTCTCCACATCCTTCTTGTAGTGAGGTGACCAGAACTGCGCACAATAGTGTAAAGGTAATGGGGCATGTCGAGCTGAGGGGAGGGATGTTCATGTGAGAGGGCTGTGTTGATGTGTGAGGGGGAGTATTAAGGAGAGCGGGGAGTGTTTAGATAGGAGTGGTCGCTGAGATCAGAAGGGGTGGGTTTTGAGATAAGGGAGGTGTGGATCGCAGGCGGTGAATTCGGGTGTGAGGGGGAGAATTTAGAAGCGAGACGGATAGTGTTGAGGAGAAAGGGTGTAATGTCTGTGTGATAGAGATTGTGTAGAGAGGGGAAGGGGAGTATTGAGGTGAGCGGGGGTGTGTTGAGGTGAGGGAGTGTGTTGCAGTGACAGGACAGTGTTGGTGTGAGAGAGAGAGTGTTGGGGTAATGGGGAGTGCTGAGTTGAGAGCGTGAGTGTTAATGTTGTCATGTGAGTGTTCCTTGAAGAATTATTGTTTAAATCATGCAGCTTCCATGGAGGTGGAGCTAAGATGTGGCAGTCAGGTGGTAGTTTTTTTTTGGTACTTTAGTTTAGTTTTGGGAAGCAGTTTCGCAGCAAGCTAAGAAGCAATCTCTCTCCCTCTCCCTGTCCTTCTCTTTTTAAAAGGCTGTGTTTTGCCAAATAGATTCGACTGCAACCTCTGCTGAGTTTCTTCTCAAGGGATTTTGAGCATTCAGCCCAGGAGGCTGGACACGTGTAATAATTCGGCATTAACCTCTGCTGTATTGTGGTGATTTGGAGGGTTTTGTGGATTGGATGTTGGCTTTGGTTGGAACACACTAGAGATATTTCCTTCAGAGTTGTACATTATCGTGGTTGTTGTGTTTCTTGTTTGTAATTGTTAAATGTTCTTGCTAATTGTCTTACTACACATGTCAACAATATTCTCAATTAAACTTTGTATTGAATAAGAGTTCTTCGTGGGTCAGTTCACTCACACCTGAAGTGAAACCTCTCGTGCTCCTTCCAGCCAGATTCAAGGTAAAGAGTTACAGGTCACTCGAGCTTCATGAAACACCTGGAAGTGTCCAACCTGACTGAGAACAACTGGGGGCTCCGGGATTGAAACCTGTATTTCTTGATTGATTTGGGATAAGTGAACTCAAAGACAGTGAGCGGTGAGCAGATTTGTGTTTTCTTTTCAGGTGTTGTATTCCAGTTTAAATAGGGAGTGTGGTTTGTATTAATGTCTCTTTCAGAGGCTCAGAAGTTTCTGCGGGTGGAGGAAGTCACGCAAGTTACCTGACAGATAGTGACTAAAGCAAAGCTTTTGGAATTGGAAACACACTGCAGTTGACATTGCCTGACAGAGTACAGAAAGGAGAGATAATTATGGCAATAGCACAACATTTGGAATTGTCAGAAGCTCAGTCAGAATCGTTGGAAATGGCGAGAATTCAGTTACAAATGAAACTGACTCAATATAAAACATAGAAATCATAGAAAGAAACCCTACAGTACAGAAAGAGGCCATTCGGCCCATCGAGCCTGCACCGACCACAATCCCACCCAGGCCCTACCCCTATATCCCTACATATTTACCCACTAATCCCTCTAACCTACGCATCTCAGGACACTTTTTAGTGTGGCCAATCAACCTAACCCGCACATCTTTGGACTGTGGGAGGAACCCGGAGCACCCGGAGGAAACCCACACAGACACGAGGAGAATGTGCCAGCTCCACACAGACAGTGACCCAAGCCGGGAATCGAACCCAGGTCCCCGGAGCTGAGAAGCATCAGTGCTAACCATTGTGCTACCGTGCTGCCCGGTGTAACGTCTGTGTGATAGAGATTGTGTGGAGAGGGGAAGGGGAGTATTGAGGTGAGCGGGAGTGTGTTGAGGTGAGGGTGTGTGTTGAAGTTACAGGATAGTGCTGATGTGAGAGAGAGAGTAGCTAAAAAGTAGTGAATTAAAACTATTTGAATTACAGGGAAAAGAAAAGGAAAGGGAGGAACAGCAAGCAAAATAATTAATTCAATCTGAATTACAGGCAAAAGGGAAAAGGAAAAATAGAAAGACTTTGAACTTCGGAAACTGGCCTTCAAATGTAAACATCGGGTACGATTGGCGGAGGTAAAGGGTAAAGTACAGTCTGAGGGTAGGGATGAGGATAGTGAGAGAATGAGAGGCAGAAAATACATCAGGAATAGAAAAGGCAACATAACAATCATCATGGGGGACTTCAATATGCAAGTGGACTGGGAAAATCAGGTAGGTCGTGGATCCCAAGGGAAGGAATTCGTGGAATGTCGAAGAGATGGTTTTTGGAGCAGCTTCTAACAGAGCCTACTAGGAAACAGGTAATTCTGGATTTGGCGATGTGTAATGAGGCAGACTTGATCAGGGAACTGAAGGTGAAGGAACCCTGAGGGAGCAGTGATCACAATACGATAGAATTTACCCTACAGTTTGAGAGGGAGAGGCTGGAATCAGATGTAACGTTATTACAATTAAATAAAGGTAATTACAAAGACATGAGGGAGGAGCTGGCCAGAGTTGATTGGAAAGGGAGCCGAGCAGGGGAGACAGTGGAACAGCAATGGCTGGAGTTCTTGAGAGTTATTTGGGAGGCACAACAGAAATTCATCCCAAGGAGGAGGAAGCATGCCACAGGGAGGACGAGGAATCCATGGCTGACGGGGAAGCCAAGGACAGCAGAACCACAAAAGGGAAAGCATCCTTAGTGGCAAGGATTAGTGGGAAGGCAGAAGATTGGGAAGCGAGCAGAAGACAACTTAAAAAAGCAATAAGGGGGGAGAAGATGAAATAGGAGTGTAAGCGAGCTCGTATTATAAAAAAAAGGAGGAGTTTTTCCAATATATAAAAGTTAAGAGAGAGGCAAAAATAACCATTGGATCACTGGAAAATGAGGCTGGAGAAGGAATAATCGGAAACAAAGAAATGGCAGAGGAACTGATTAGTTTGCATCAGTCTTCACGGTTGAAGACACCAGTGGGATGCCAGAGCTCCAGGAGAGTCAGGGGGCACAGCTGAGTGCAGTGGTCATTACCAAGGAGGAGGTTCTGGGGAAACTGAAAGGTCTGAAGGTGGATAAATCACCTGGACCGGATGGACTACACCGCAGGGTTCTAAAATAGATAGCTGAGGAAATTGTGGAGGCATTGGTGGTGATCTTTCAGGAATCACTGGAGGCAGGGAGGGTACCAGAGGACTGGAAAGTAGCTGATGTAACAGCGCTGTTTAAGAAGGGAGGGAAGCAGCAGATGGGAAATTATAGGCCGGTTAGACTGACTTCGTTCATTGGCAAGATTTTAGGGTCCATTATTAAAGATGAGATCACAGAGTACTTGGAAGTGCATGCACTTCAGCAAGGCGTTCGATAAGGTCCCCCATGCAAGACTTCTTGAGAAAGTGAGAGGGCATGGGATCCAAGGGGCTGTTGCCCTGTGGATCCAGAACTGGCTTGCCTGCAGAAGGCAGAGAGTGGCTGTGGAAGGGTCTTTCTCTGCATGGAGGTCAGTGACCAGTGGAGTGCCCCAGGGATCTGTTCTGGGACCCTTGCTGTTTGTCATTTTCATAAATGACCTGGATGAGGAAGTGGAGGGATGGGTTGGTAAGTTTGCTGACGACACCATGGTAGGTGGTGTTGTGGATAGTTTCGAGGGATGTCAGAAGTTGCAGCGAGACATAGATAGAATGCAAGACTGGGCGGAGAAGTGGCAGATGGACTTCAACCCGGATAAGTGTGTGGTGATCCATTTTGGCAGATCCAATGGGATGAAGCAGCAGTATAATATGAAGGGTACCATTCTTAGCAGTGTAGAGGATCAGAAGGACCTTGGGGTCCGGGTCCATAGGACTCTTAAATCGGCCTCGCAGGTGGAGGATGCGGTCAAGAAGGCGTACGGCGTACTGGCCTTCATTAATCGAGGGATTGAGTTTAGGAGTCGGGAGATAATGCTGCAGCTTTATAGGACCCTGGTTAGACCCCACTTGGAGTACTGCGCGCAGTTCTGGTCACCTCATTACAGGAAAGATGTTGAAGCCATTGAAAGGGTGCAGAGGAGATTTACAAGGATGTTGCCTGGATTGGGGGGCATGCCTTATGAGGATAGGTTGAGGGAGCTTGGTTTCTTCTCCCTGGAGAGACGAAGGATGAGAGGTGACCTGATAGAGGTTTACAAGATGTTGAGAGGTCTGGATAGGGTAGACTCTCAGAGGCTATTTCCAAGGGCTGAAATGGTTGCTACGAGAGGACACAGGTTTAAGGTGCTGGGGGGTAGGTACAGAGGAGATGTCAGGGGTAAGTTTTTCACTCAGAGGGTGGTGGGTGAGTGGAATCGGCTGACGTCGGTGGTGGTGGAGGCAAACTCGTTGGGGTCTTTTAAGAGACTTCTGGATGAGTACATGGGATTTAATGGGATTGAGGGCTATAGATAGGCCTAGAGGTGGGGATGTGATCGGCGCAACTTGTGGGCCGAAGGGCCTGTTTGTGCTGTGGCTTTCTATGTTCTCTGTTCAATGATGAATTAGGACTGAGTCAGCACGGCTTTGTCAAGGGGAGCTCATGTCTGACAAATCTGTTCGAGTTCTTTGAGGAGGTAACAAGGAAGTTAGATAGCGAGAACCTGATTTATTTTGATTTCCAGAAGGCCTTTGATAAGGCGCAGCAGAGGAGACTGTTCTATAAGTTAAGTGCCAATGGTGTTGAGGGCAAGATCCTGGCATGGATAGAGGATTGGCTGACTGGCAGAAGGCAGAGAGTGGGGATGAAGGAATCGTTTTTCAGGATGGCAGCCAGTAACCTAGTGGTGCGCCTCAGGGATCGGTGCTGGGAACACAACTTTTCACAATATACATTAGTAATTTGGAAAAATAAAATGAAGGCACTGTTACTAAGTTTGGTGATGATGCAATGATATGCAGAGGGACAGGGAGTATTGCGGAAGTGGGCGGGGGGGAGGGGAGGAGGAGGGCTGCAGAAGGACTTGGACAGGTTAGGACAGTGGATAAAGAGGGGGCAGATGGAATACAATGAGGAAAAGTGTGAGGTTATGCACTTTGGAAGGAGAAATGGAGGCATAGACTATTTTCTAAATGGGGATATGCTTCGGAAATCAGATGCACAAAGGAATTTGGGAGGCCTTGTTCAAGATTCTCTAAAGGTTAACCTGCAGGTTGAATCGGCAATTAGGAAGGCAAGTGGAATACTGGCAATCATGTCGAGAGGCCCCGCACCAGGTTCAGACCCACCCAGGTTCAGACAGAGACGCTGTTCAGATTCACACAAGGTTCGGACTCGGATCATGTTCAGATTCACACCGTGTACAGACTCACCTCAGCTTCACAATCATAGAAACATTGAAATATAGGAACAGCAGGAGCAGGCCATTCGGCCCTTCGACCCAGCTCCGACATTCAGTTTGATCATGGATCATCATCAACTTCAATATCCTGACCATCCCTTGCTCCCATATCCCGTGATCACTTTAGCCCCAAGAGCGAAATATAATTTCTTCCTGAAATCACGAAAGGTTTTGGCCTCAGCTACTTTCTGTGGTAGCGAAGTCCATAGATCATCAGAGTGGAGAAATTTCTCCTCACCTCTGTTCTAAAAGGTTGATGCTTATCCTCAAACCATGAACCCTAGTCCTCAACTCCCTGAGCATCGGGAACATTCTTTCTGAATCTACCCTGTCTAAACATGTTCCAATAATATATGTTTCACTCTAATGAACTGCAATGAATAAAGCCCTAACCGACTTAGTCTCTCTTCATATCACAGACTTGCCATCCCAGGAATCAGCCTGGTAAACATTCGCTGTACTCCCTCTCTAGCGAGGATATCCGTCCTCAGATAAGGACACCAAAACTGCACGCAATACTCGAAGTGTGGCCTCAGCAATGCCCTGTACAACTGCAGTGACACATCTCTCTTCCTGGACTCCAATCTTATCCCTATGAAGGGCAGCATTACAGTTGTCTTCTTGACTGCCTGTTGTACATGCGCGCTTACTTTCACTTACTGATGCATACGGACACCAAGGTCTCGCTGAGTATCCACCTCTCTCAATTTACACCCATTCAAATAATAATCTGCCTTCCTATTATTGCTGCTAAAGTGGATAACTTCACATTGATCCACATTTTACTGCAACTGCTTTGCACGTGCCCACACATTGAGCCTGTTCAAATCACACTGAAGCATGTCTGCATGTTTCTCATAGCTCACCCTCACACACCTTTTATCATCTGCAAATTTGGAGATGATACATTTAGTTCCATTTTCAGAATAATTAATATATAATGTGAGCAGTTGGGGTCCGTGCACAGATTCCTGCAGAACCCCACTAGACACTGACTGCTAATCAGAAAAAGGCCCATTTATTGCCAACTCTTTGCTTTCTATCAGTGAACCAGCTTTCTATCCGTCTCAAAACATTGCCTGTAATCCCATGTGCTTTCACTTTACATGGCAGTCTGCGATGTGACACCTTGTCGAAAGCCTTCTGAAAGTCTCAATAAACACATCTGCTCACGTCACTTTCTGAACAGTAATGTCTGGGGGACACCTCCCCGCCCTGGACCTGGCCGTAAGGGACCGGGCAGTAAGGGACACAAGACACAGCAATACCTCTCCACCCACTTCCCTGAACTCCCACACTTACCCCAGCTCTCAGTGCTTCACTCTCTGCAGCTTGCACTCTGTGGAGCTCCCTGAGTGGGCACATTTCACAGGCCTCAGTTTGGTAGTTTATATTTGCCCGTGTCCAACTCATGAACCTGATTGAAGTCACTGCCCCCCCCTCCCCCTCTAGGTCTGAGTAACCGCCGAGGGATGACCACCTTGGAAGCCTTTTTTGGAGTTTCAATGCTGGGTCCGGTTCCTGCTGCTCAGCCTCGGAAGTGAGTGGGGTTCAGCAGACCGGAGCTCGCCTCTTCCACCATGAGCGTGTGGCCCGAGTTCCCTTTATCGGGTGACAATGTGATCGAGAGGCTAAACCCACTGTGTCCATTTCAGACTCCGAGGTTCCCACTGGCGGAGATGGGGAACAGGAGCCGGAGTGCCTGGAATTCTTTCCAAAGTTCCCGCTGTGCTGGGAATTGATTTTTCCTGCACGGCCTGGGACTTCATGGCTTGTAGATGATTGAAGCATTCCCATAGGATGGTATCTCCCAAGCGGACTTGATAGGAAACTGGCCCTGTTCCAGACTCGACCGTGCCTCATAACCACGTGGACCCATTGCCATGATTCTTTACCAATAACCTATCACCTGCCTTTAGGTGCCTCTCCCGGCTGGTGGGAACGGCACTGGGTGTCAGCTCCCGCCCTCAGAAGGTCAGACTTAACACTGGGCGGAGTGAACTTCCCATCAACAACTCTGCTGGGGCTATTCCAGTTGTTGAAGAGGGGAGGTCGGGGGGAGGTTGAGGGGTGTCGTTCTGTAATTGAAGATGAAATCTGGATGGTTTGGTGTCCAAAGAGACTGAGGGATGGTATTTTGAACCTGCTTTTACTGTTTGGGCCGCTCTTTCTGCCAGGCCGTTGGATGATGGGTAATATGACACTGTCCTAACGTGTCAAATTCTGTCCAACTTCATCTAATGCACAAATTCCTGGCTGATGAAGAGTGGTCCATTTTCAGAAACTAACATTTCCGGGATCCCGGGTGTCATGAAAGAGGTGTGAAGTTTCTCCACTCTTGTCCTTGTGTTTGAGTAACTCACCCTGTGTACGGCCATCCATTTTGAATCAGCATCTACCATTTCAGGAACATAGACCCCATGATCTCCGTGTGCAGCCACGTCTACGGATGTCCTGGCCATCCCCAAGTGTGAAGAGTAGTAATTGGTGGTACTTCTGCCCTTGTTGATATTGTCAACACTGACCAACGGGCAAATATTCGTATCCATACCTGGCCACCAGACATGGCAACTTGGAGGATCTTCAGTTTGCCACTCCTGGGTGGCCATGGTAAAGTTCACCATGGGATGGTGACCCTGGCTCAGGATGACACTCTTTAACCCCAAAGGCGTGTGCCATCTTCCACAGTCAGCTGCTCTCTGCCATTCCAATATGGGTGGAATTCAGGATGTAATGGCCATTTGGATTCCCCCATCAGCACTCGCTGCTTCGATTCATTCAGGAATGGGTAATCTTACGTCCACAGCCGAATATTATTGGCTGCCACTGGGAGAGTTTTGAGAAAGTTCATGATTACCGTCTCTTCCATTGGGAATATGACAAGTGTCTGTTAATCGCAGGCAACTCAAGGCACCGACCTGAACGACTCGGCCTCCTGGAAGGTGTTCCAATCGATAATGGTAGGCGGACAGTAATAAAGCCCACAGCTGGATATGGGCCAATATTATGGGCTGCACCGCCATGCAGGTCCTTCTGGAATTTCTTTGCCCAAACTATCACCGTAGACGAGGTGTCACAGTGGTTAGCGCTGCTGCCTCATAACGCCAGAGACCTGGGTTCAATTCCTGGCTTGGGTCATTGTCTGTGCGGAGTCTGCACATTCTCTCCGTATCTGCGTGGGTTTACTCTGGTTTCTCTGGTTTCCTCCCACTGTCTGAAAGACGTGCTGGGTAGGTGCAGTGTCCATGCTAAATTCTCCCTCAGTGTGACCCGAACAGGCACCAGTGAGTGGCGACTAGGCAATTTTCACATTAACTTCATTGCAGTGTTAATGTAAGCCTACATTTGACACTTTATAAATGTTAAACTTCCTCTGAGTATGAATTGTTGAATATCGCTGGGAAACCTCATCTCGCTGTCAGTATAAGTGCACGTGAATAAGTTCATAAATGGAAACAAGAATCCTCCTGCCAGCTTTGAGTTTAGGTGCTCGATCAGAGGGATTGGGTATTTATCCAGCTGTGAGAAACTGTTTACCGTTTGTTTAAAATTTCCCAGCACAAAGTATTTGTGTTCACTCTTGGGACTTGGGTGTCACTGGCCGGCCAGCATTTATTGCCCATCCCTAGTTGCCCATGTTCAGAGGGCAATTAAGTGTCAACCACTTTGAGTCACATTTAGTCCTGACCACATAAGGACGACAGATTTCCTTCCCTGGGACATTGGTGAACCAGATGGGTTTTTCCGAAAATCGACACTGGTTTTATGGTCACCAGCTGATTCTGAATTCCAGATATATTTATTCAAATTCCACCATCTGCTGTGACGGGATTCGAACCCGGGTGCACAGAACTTTAGCTGAGTTTCTGTATTAATAGTGCAGTGATAAAACCACCAGTCCATCACATCCACACCCAGAGTGTACACACCCTGAGTTCCGGTAACCTAGACACACCATATTATATACGTCTGCAGGGCTCCCGGATTGGACAGCATTAACTGTCTCAATCAGGGAGCTCATATTCCAATAACTCCACCTGATGGTTATCGTTAAAGTCATTAAGTATGTCTCTCTCTCTGTCTCTTTCTGTCTTTCTGTGCATCCCTCTCTGTATCTCTCTGTCTCTGTGTGTGTGTGTGTGTATATATATATATATATATCTGCCTGTTTGTGTGCAGTTCTGGTCACCTCACTATAAGAAGGATGTGGAAGCGCTGGAAAGAGTGCAGAGGAGATTTACCAGGATGCTGCCTGGTTTGGAGGGTAGGTCATGTGAGGAAAGGTTGAGGGAGCTAGGGCTGTTCTCTCTGGAGCGGAGGAGGCTGAGGGGAGACTTAATAGAGGTGTATAAAATGATGAAGGGGATAGATAGAGTGAACGTTCAAAGACTATTTCCTCGGGTGGATGGAGCTATTACAAGGGGGCATAACTATAGGGTTCGTGGTGGGAGATACAGGATGGATATCAGAGGTAGGTTCTTTACGCAGAGAGTGGTTGGGGTGTGGAATGGACTGCCTGCAGTGATAGTGGAGTCAGACACTTTAGAAACATTTAAGCGGTTATTGGATAGGCACATGGAGCACACCAGGATGATAGGGAGTGGGATAGCTTGATCTTGGTTTCAGATAAAGCTCGGCACAACATCGTGGGCCGAAGGGCCTGTTCTGTGCTGTACTGTTCTATGTTCTATGTTCTATGTTTCTCTGTGTCTCTTACTGTCTCTCTGCATCTCCCTCATTCACCTGCTCTCTACACTCTTCCTCTGTGTCTCCTCCCCCCTCAGTCTCACTCTCCTTGTCCCTCTCCTTCTCTGTCGCCCTTTTCTTATTTCTCTGTCTTTCTCTCTCTCTCTACCTCGCTCTGTCTTTTGCTCTTACTGTGTCCATTGTACTCCTTCAGTCTCACTGTTTCAAATTCGCTGACGCTCTCTGTCTCTGTCTCTGTTTTTCTCTGCCTCTCTTTCTGTCTCCCTTTCCGTCTTAGTCTCCCTCTCTCATTACATTCTGCCATCTGTCTCCCTCTGTCTCCCTTTCTCATTCCCTGTCCATCTCCCTCCCCATTTCCCCCAATCTCTATCCCTGTTTTTCTCGCTCTGAGAGTCCCTATCTGTCTGTGTCCTTTTTATTTCTCTCTCTCTGTTTCCTCCCTGTATCTGTTAGAAACTCTTTCAAACTGTGTCACGCTCCATGTATTTGTACCCTTCCCTCTCTCTGTCAACCTCCGTCTCTCTATCCCTCCCAGTTTTGCTCTCACTGCCCTCTCTCTCTCTCTTTATCTGTCACTCTCTCTGTCTCTGTGAGGCTGCTCGTTATTTATATTTGAAAGTCCATTAGAAAGAGTCAGGGGTCTTGTAGCTGTAGTTTCCTGTCAGGGTCTAATGAGTTGAAGAATTGCAGTAAGGGGAGCTTTCAGCAGATTTATTAGCTGCTGCCTGAAGTGAGTCTGTGTCACAGCATAAATGGCAGTGTTTGTACAACAACTTGTGAGTTGCAACATGAAACCAAATTCCAGAACATAGGAATCTAACCATACCGACCCATAGCCCAAATAATACATCCGACTCCATATAGAATAAACCATTAATGTCGACCATAAGAGGATGAAATTGGCTGAGATAACAAACAGTAAAATGATGGATTTCCTGCGACTCTCCATCTCTGGGTCTCTGGGATTCTCCCCACTGCTGTGAGCCCGGAGTCTCCTGCGGGCTCTGCTGCTCATTAAAATGTGTCTGACGGTGAAAACGTTGAGCAGCAGAATCAGGACGAACGGGACAGTCGGGGTTAGAATGTTGTGGAGGAACTCGATTGTTCCCCAGACCGGAGATTCCACAACATCCATTGTGACATCACAAAACCAGGGGACGTTCCCCAGCCAATATCTATTTAATAACATAAAATACCAGAAGATGTTCTTTAAACAGCTCAGCACCGTCACTGTTCCCAGAACCACAGCCGCCGATTTCTCACTGCAATATTTACTCTTCAGCTTGGGGCAGCAAATGGCCACAAATCGATCAAAGGTGAAAGTGACGGTGAACCAGACAGAACAGTCAGTGGCTGCATAAAGCAGGACGGCGTGGATGTTACACACGGGAACCCAGCGCAGGAAATCAAACTGTTCCGGATTAAGAATGGGAATGTGTCTGAATATCAGGTCGAGGATAACGACCAGCAGATCCCCCGCTGACATGGCCACCAGGTAACGAGTCACACATTTGGACAGACCACAGTTTCTGCTCGTCAGTGTCACAATTGTGATTATGTTCACTGTCAGGAAGGGAAATAAAGAATAAAATTAGACAGGATTCAGGGAAAGAAGTTACCATTTGGACTGAGGATGGGTTGAAATAAAAAAGAATGTACACACATAAAATCACGTATTTTTTTTAAACCAGCACATCTTTTGCAGTGTGAGAGGAAAGTGGAGCATCCGGAGGAAACCCACACAGACACGGGGAGAAGGTCCAAACTCCACACAGACAGTGACCCAAGCCTGGATTTGAACCCAGGTCCCTGACGCTGTGAGTCAGCAGTGCGAACCACTGTGTCACCGTGTTGCTCCATGGGAGCAACACATTGGTATATATTTGGGAGAGAGCTTTCCGGAGAGTCCACAACATTGACCCTCACTCAGCTACAAGTAAATAGCCCCCCTCCCTTGTGGGGGATTTGGAGGGTATGAAGGATGAGGGAGTAAACCTTACAGAAAATCCAGACTAGAGTCGTGTAGATGGTAATCTGTCGTCTCTCAGACAGTTTACTGACAACCTCTGCAACAGAGCTGGTACCAAAGAGGGCTGGTTTGACCCTTGCCTCTGGACAATACTAACAATTGGCAGAGGGAGATCCTGATGCCTTGACAGCACAGAATCTCTATTATATTTACACAGAACTGTACCCTGGAGAGGAGATCACAGCATTGTGGCCACTGTTAGCGCAACACAGGAAAAAATAGTAATCTCACACTCGATTGACACAGAACACAACTTCCAGTGTTTGCTCTGAAGAGTGGGAGAAAGCTTCAGGGTTCAGCGAATCGCTATCGTCCATAATGCTCAGTGCGATTACTGCTGTCCCACGTTGGTCTACTGGACCAGTGCAGCTGCATCAGTGCTCTCTCGGCAGGAAGGTTGCCAATCTGTGCACCAGGTAAAACTCAAACAAAGGCCAGTACCAAAGGAAAAGCCAAGCAGGCTGCCTTAATGCCTATCGTCCGGTGACTCTGATGTCCAATATTATGAAATGCATCAAAAGGTTAGTCATGGCATGAATCAGTTCCGGCTTCCCAGATTGCCTGGATCCACGACAGTTCACCGACATCCACAACAGGTCCACAATGCCATCTCCCGGGCCCGACAGTGAACCTGGAACACAGACTCGTGTTTATCAACTACAGCTCAGCCTGCAACACCATTAGTCCTACGAAACTCATGTCCAAAGTCCGTGGCCCTGGGCTTGGCTCCTGCCTCTGCAATTCGATCCTCAACTTCCTAATCCACAGACAGCAAAATTAAGGACAATCAACAACATCTCCTTCACAATCATCCTGAACAGCGGTGCCCCGTAGGCTGCGTCCTCAGCCCCTTACTATACTCCTTATACACTGGTGACTGTGTGGCCAAATTCCCCTGCAACTCGATTTCCAAGTTTGCTGATGACACCTGCAGTGGGTCGGAGGAAGAGACAGAGAATCTGGTGAACTGGGGCGACAACAATAATCTCTTCCTCAATGTCAACAAAGCAAATTGACTTCTGGAAGCCTCGTGGAGTACATGCCCCGGTCTACATCAATGGGATGAAGTTGAAATAGTCGAGAGCTTCACGTTTTAGGGTCCACATCACGAAAAACCTTTCCTGGTTCCTCCATGACGTCCCTATAATTAAAAAAGTCTCCGAATGCCTCTATTTTCTCAGAGGTTTACAGATATTTGGCATGTCAGCTGTGACTACACCAACTTTTACAGATGCACCATAAATAACATTCTAGCTTGGTATGTCTCCTGCTCTGTCCAAGACTGCGAGAAACTTCAAAGCTTGATGAATGCAGACCAGTCCATCAATCAAACCAACCTCCCACTCATTAACTCTGTCTAAACTTCCCGTTGCCTCACAAAAGCAACCAGCTTAATTCAGGAATAGCGCAGCACAGACATCAACTCTTCCCACTTGTTCCATCAGAGAAAAAGATAAAAAATGTGAGGACATGGACCAACCGACTCATAGAATCATAGAATCACTACAGTGCAGAAGGGGGCCATTTGGCCCATCGAGTCTACACCTACAACAATCCCACCCAGGCCCTATCCCCAAAGTCCCACATATGTACCCTGCTAATCCCCCAAACATACATATCCCAGGACGCTAATGGGCAGTTAACATGGCCAATCAACCTAACCTGCACATTTTGGACTGTGGATGAAAACCGCAACATCCGGAGCAAACCCATGCCGACACGGGTAGAATGTGCAAATTCCACACAGACAGTGATCCAAGCCAATAATCGAACTCAGGTTCCTGTGAGACAGCAGCGCTAAACATTGTGCCACCATGCTGCCGACTCAGGAACAGCTTCTCTGCTGCCATCAGACGTTTGAATGGACCCACATTGCATTAAGATGATCTTTTACTACATCCTAGCTATGACTGCAACATTACATTCTGCCCTCTCTCCCTCTCTATGTACAGCATGCTTTGTCTGTATGGCACTCAAGCAACAACACTTTTCACTGTATATCCAATGTTATGAAATGCATCAAAAGGTTAGTCATGACATGAATCAATTCCGGCCTCCCAGATTGCCTGGATACACTACAGTTCACCTACCTCCCCAACAGGTCCACAGACACCATCTCCCTGGCCCAACACTGAACTCTGTAACACTGTAACTCTGAACATAGAGAAGGAGAGAGTGCAGAATGTAATGTTGGACTCAGAGCTCGGGTGTAGAAAAAGATCATCTGAATGCGATGTGGGTCCATTAAAACGTCAGATGGCAGCAGAGAAGAAGCTGTTCTTGAGTCGGCAGCATGGTGGCACAATGGTTAGCACTGCTGTCTCACAGGGACCTGAGTTCGATTCCCGGCTTGGATCACATATTTATTATATGTGAAAATAATAAACCAAATCAATTCAAATCAAATCAGTCTTTCACATCTCAAGCTGAAACATCAGCACGATGTGCCCTGACCTTACCAATGAACTTATGCAGGTTGATGATGTACACGGGACGGCTGTGATCGAGACTGAATTTACAAGGCTGAATGTGGACATTGGGGAGCTGCGAGAAACTGGACTTGCTCACAGTGGATTCTTTCCAGAGGAACACCACACGTTCTTGTAATAGGAGAAATCCCAACAGGCGGGATGTGAGAATGGAACAAAGTTTAAAAAGAAGCTTCACTGGTGCTGATGGAATCCCAGGAATTGAAATGGGATCCCTGATGCTGTGAGGCAGCAGTGCTAACCACTGTGCCATACTGCGATCCTGCAAGGTGCCCTGGAGATATCCAAAATCACGGCCAGGACACCATCATCACCATATCCGTGGTAGGGAAATGATTGGAAAACAATCTGAGGGACAGAATTAATCTCCACTTCGAGAGGTAAGGATTTATGAACAATAGTCAGCATTCCTTTGACAGGGGGAGATCATGTCTAACAATTCGGTGGAATATATTGAGGAGGTGACTGGATGAGGAGATGAGGGAAGTGCAGTCGATGTAGTCTACGTGTTCTTCAGAAAAGCTTTTGACAAATATGGAAGACTGAACAAGGAAGTGATTCCGACTCAAACCAGGTCAATTTGGTAAATTATATTCAAAATGGCTGAGTGGCAGAGGGTGATGGTGGAAGGTTGTTTTTGTGACTGCAAGCCTGTGTTCAGTGGGGTTCCACAGGGATCAATGCTGGGTCCCTTGCTGTTTGTAGTGTACATTGATGGTCGAGACATGAATGTGTGAGGTGTGATCAGTAAGTTTGCAGATGATACAAAAATTGGTGGTGTGGTAAATATTGAGGAGGAAAGCCTTCGATTGCAGGAATCATAGAATCCTACAGTGCAGAAGGAGGCCATTCAGCCCATCGAGTCTGGACTGAGCACAATCCCACCCAGGCGCTATCCCCTGAACCCCATGCATTTACCCAAGCAATTCTCCCTGACAGTAAGTCCAGTATATCCTGGCCAATCCACCTAACCCACAAGTCTTCCGACTGTGGGCGGAAACTGGAGCACCCGGAGGAAACCCATGCAGACACGGGGAGAATGTGCAAACTCCACACAGATGTGGTCCAAGCCAGAAATGGAACACACGTCCCTGGCGCTGTGGGGCAGCAGTGCTAACCACTGTGCCACCGTGCTGAGGAAACTGAAAGGCTGGGCAAATGGGCAAATGTAATTTACACCTGACGAATGTGAGGCCGTGCATTTGGGACGACTATCCGGGCAAGGAAATGTACCATGTCCGGTCGAGTCTGAGGAAGTGCAGAGGACCAGAATGAATTTGGGGTGCAGATATGTGGATCCCTAAAAGCAGCAAGACAGGTAGATGAGGTGGTTAAGACAACATGTAGGATACTTGCCTTTAGCAGCCGCAGCACAGAATATAAGAGCTGGGAGGTGATGATGGAAATGTATAAAACGCTGGTTAGACCAGAGCAAGAGAACTGTGCACAGCTCTGGTCATCACACTACAGGAAGGATGTGATTACACTGGAGACGGTGGAGAGGAGATTCACCAGGATGCTGCCTGAGCTGGAGAGTTTCAGCTATGAGGAGAGGCTGGTTAGGCTGGGTTTTTTACCTTAGAGCAGAGACGGCTGGAGGTGGAGCGGGTGTAGTGGGTGGTGGTGGGGAATGCTTTCAGGTGGGGGCGGGGGGGTGGGGGACTGAGTGATATGAACAAAAGTATGTGGCACACGGATAGGAAGAAACCTTTTCCCTTCAGTAGAGGTGTCAATAACCAGAGGGGCGTGGATTTAAGGTAAAGGGCAGATTTTTGTGTGGATTTGAGGGAAAATGTTTCCATCCACAGGGTGCTGGGATCTGCAGCTCACGGCCTGAAAGGATGGTAGAAGCGGGAACAACCACAAGAGGCATTTAGATCAGCAACTCAAACGCCAGAGCATATAATTATTAAACTAGAACGAGTGCAGAAAAGATTAACTAGGATGCTCCTGGGACTTGATGGATTGAGTTATAAGGAGAGGCTGAATAGACTGGGACTTTTTCCCTGGAGCGTCGGAGGCAGAGGGGCGATCTTATAGAGGTCTATAAAATAATGAGGAGCACAGTTCAGCGAGATAGTCAATATATTTTCCCCAAGGTAGGGGAGTCTAAAACGAGATGGCACAGGTTTAAGGAGAGAGGGGAAAGATACAAAAGGGTCCAGAGGGGCAAATTTTTCACACAGAGGGTGGTGAGTGTCTGGAACGAGCTGCCAGAGGCAGCAGTAGAGGCGGGTACAATTGTATTTTTTAAAAAGCGTTTAGACAGTTAAATTGGTACGATGGGTATCGAGGGATATCGGGCAAATGTGGGCAATTGGGATTACTTTAGGGGTTTTAAAAGAAAAGGCGGCATGGATAAGATGGGCCAAAGGGCCTGTTTCCATTCTGTCAACTCTATGACAAGGCTGTGGATCGAGTGCTGGAAAATGGGATTGGATTGGATAGGTGTTTGATGACCAGTTCAGACAAAATGGCCGAATGGCCTCATTTTGTGCTGTTAAAACTCGATGGCTGTTAGGCCACCCACAGCAGTGGCCCCATCACTTGCAGCTCTCACAGCGCTGGCTGGGATACCGACCACCTCCCAAACCTATCTGGTTGCAAATGCGCAATTGCAGCCAGCAGTGAGCTGCCTGGTCTGAGAGAGACATCTGTCAGCTCTCTGCTGCTGCAGCTCGCTTCAACACAGCAGCTGCCCCCAGGTAGTCCGGGGGACCTCAGCTCTTTCTGAGCAGCCCCCGACCAGATATAGACCCAGCCCCCTCCCCACTACCTGGACCAATCACCCTCCATTCCCCCACACCAATTGCATGCAGAGTGTCAGCAGGGCACCTCTCCCTAACCCACTGTGCATGCAGAGAGGCAGCGAGACCCCTCCCTACCCCACTGTGCATGCAGAGAGGCAGTGATGCCCCCTCCCTGCCTCCACCAATCACGTGCAGAGCGGCAGCGGGGACCACCCCACCCCACAGACAGCGGGCAGAGTGGTAACGGGACCCTCTCCCAACCAGCAACTACTTTCAGAGTCGGCCCCGCTACCTTCAGGCTCCGCCCCTGTCGACCACGCCACCTCATGCCCCACTCCCTGGTACTGCCCGGTGGGCATTGCCCAAGGGGCACCTACCTTTGCCCTCGACCTTGCCCAGTGCCCTCAATGGCCTTCAGTTCTCCCGGCGAGGTCATCATGACTCGTCCTCATACATGTGGCCAGCTGTTTTCCTCACCGGACCCAACCTCTCCCGGTGAGGCTGCAAAGGCAAGTGTGGCGCACAATTCCATCCCAGGCTCACTAATTTCATTTAAATTTGTTTTAAAATAGATTGAAATAATTTATTCAGCCTCTTGCCGGAAATGGGCAGAGACTGAATCCGCTGTTTATCCATTGCCGGTGAAGATTGCAAGAGGTGAGAAATGGGACGTGGACCTGAGTTCCAGGCTGTCACGCGGTTTTACTTGATCACCCCACCATCAATGGACAGGGGGTAGCTGTTATCCTGCCGCCACCCCCCCCCCTACCGTGTGTGTGTTGGGTGTGTCTATATTGTCTGTACCAGTATGCATGTGTGTGTGTGCGTGTTTGTGTGTGAGCAACAGAGTACCTGACGAGTGTTCCTAAGTGTGCGTTATTCTGGAGTGTTACAGCAATTTTGCTTCTTGAATTTGTGTGTGAGTGGGAGTAAGTGTCTAAATCTGATAGCTTCTATCAACAAATGTGTGTTTGGGTGTGTCTGTGTGTCTGTGTTCCTGTTGCTCTTGAAGAGCTTGTGGTGGCACAGGCGATACCATTGCTGCCTCACAGCACCAGAGGTCCTGGTTCAATTGCAGGCTTGGCCACTCTCTGTGCAGATTCTGCATGTTCTCCCCATGTCTGCGTGGGTTTCCTCCGGGTGCTCCAGTTTCCTCCCACTATCTGAAAGTTGTGCTGGTTGGGTGCATTGGCCGTGCTAAATTCTCCCTCAGTCTACCTGAACAGGCGCTGGAGTGTGGTGACTCGGGGATTTTTATAGTAACTTCATTGCAATGTTCATGTTCGCATACTTGTGACACTGATGAATAAATTTCAAATTTAATGAAATATGTTTTCTCTCTGTGAGATCCTGCTGTGCAGATATGACCAATGAAATTGATTCTGCGGCCTGGTGATTGGGTGGGTGAACTGGTGTTATATGCAGAGGGTGAAAAGGATTCTGTCTCAATCTTTTGCACACGAAGGAATAGTGTTTGAGGCCACATGTCTATGGAAAGTCACAGCACTCAGAAGACATCCCAGCCCATAGACCCCGAGACAATTGTCAGTGGCTGAAAGAATTAATAACCGGATACAGAGATTCAGCAAGAGCAGCAAACCCAGTACAGTAAATGACAAGAAAATCAATACAGTTAAATAGCCTTTCTAGAATTAGGAACTGGACACGGGGGACGGGACTTTCCAGCCTCACTCTTCCCCAAGCTGCAAATTCCCACCCGTGTTCAACAGACCTTCCCATTCTCCGCCTCTCGCCTGCTCCGATTCCCGTGGCGGTCGGGCCGGTCCAATTGCAGCCAGAGACTTACCCGGAACACCAACAATCGCCAGGAGGGGATAGTAAAAGCATTGAATCACGTACAGTAGAGATTGAATCCGAAAATCTAAATGCATCCAATAATAATCAGTAAACCGAGAAATCCAAAAGAATAAACTCCTGTCCTTGGTTGGAACATTCCGGTTCATTGTTCCCAGATTCTGATCCATTGTTGAAACATTCCAATCCATTGCTCCCAGATTCTGATCTCTCCTCTCCCTCCCTCTCTCTCCACAGCCGCTGGTCTCTGTTAGTGTCGGAGTTGCCGCTCCCGCTGACTCAATGGGACAACACATTGAACGGAATCCCTTATTAATAGAAGAGAGGAATTCCTCCAGGCACACTAATCGGATCCATGGAGACTCACATCAATTCCAGTCACTAAACAAACAGCTTCACTTAACCCCCTTCAATCCAACACTTTTTATCCCCAACGTAGAACAGTTACAGCCTCGATGGGGTGTTGAGGGTCAGGGAGGGATGGAAAGTTGGAAATAATGTAGGGTGAATATTAATTCGATATAGCAGAGATCACTCTGCTAGTGTTAATTTCGAGACGACGAGAATACAAAAGCAGGGGTGTACTGCTGAGGGTTTATAAGACACTGGTCTGACCGCATTCACAATATTGTCAGCAATTTTGGTCCCCGTATCTAAGGAAGGATGTGCTGGCCTTGGAGAGAGTCCAGAGCAGGTTCACAAGAATGATCCGGGGAATGAAAGACTTGACGCATGAGGAGCGTCTGAGGACTGGGGGTCCATACTCGATGCAGTTTGGAAGTATGAGGAAGGGGATAACATTGAAACTTACAGAATAATGAAAGGCCTGGATAGAGTGCACTTGGGGAAGATGTTTCCATTAGTTGGGGAGACTTGGACCCGAGGGCACAGACTCAGAGGGAAGGGATGACCCTTTAGAAATGTGATGTGGAGATGGCGGTGTTGGACTGGGGTGTGCGCAGTAAGAAGTCTCACAACACCAGTTTCCCACTCACCTGATGAAGGAGCAGCGTTCCGAAAGCTCGTGATTCGAAATAAACCCGTGGGACTTTAACCTGCTACCGTGAGACTTCTTACTTCAGAACTGAGACGAGGAGGAATTTCTTCAGCCAGAGGGTGTGAATCTGTGGAATTCATCGCCACACAAGGCTGTGGAGGCCAGATCATTGACTGTATTTAATAAAGAGATAAATAGGTTCTTGACTGGTACAGCGATCAAGGGTTACGGGGAGAAAGCAGGATAATGGGTTTGAGAAACTTATCAGCCAAAATTGAATGGTGGAGCCGGCTCGACGGGCCGAATGGCCTCATTCTGCTCTTATATCTTATTGTCTTATGGGTATCATGGTTGTGGTTTTTAGATGAAGTTAACGTCAATCAGGGTTGATATAGTCAGCTTAATCCCGGTTGTAGCAGATCTTATGTACAGCTCATGGACAGAACAATCTTAGTATAGGACTTCACACGGATCAATCTCTCAGCATTACGTACAGTACAGTCTTAGCTCGAGTCATCAGATAGAACTATCTCTCAGTGTTATGTACAGTACAATCTGAGGCTTCAGATAGAACTATCTCTCAGTGCTATGTACAGTGCAATCTGAGGCTTCAGATAGAACTATCTCTCAGTGTTATGCACAGTACAATCTTTGGCTTCAGATAGAACTGTCTCTCAGTGTTATGTACAGTACAATCTGAGGCTTCAGATAGAACTATCTCTCAGTGTTATGTACAGTACAATCTGAGGATTCAGATAGAACTATCTCTCAGTGTTATGTACAGTACAATCTGAGGCTTCAGATAGAACTATCTCTCAGTGTTATGTACAGTACAATCTGAGGCTTCAGATAGAACTATCTCTCTGTTTTACGTACAGTACAATCTGAGGCTTCAGATAGAACTATCTCTCAGTGTTATGTACAGTACAATCTGAGGCTTCAGATAGAAAAATCTCTCTGTTTTACGTACAGTACAATCTGAGGCTTCAGATAGAACTATCTCTCTGTTTTACGTACAGTACAGTCTGAGGCTTCAGATAGAAATATCTCTGTGTTACGTACAGTACAATCTGAGGATTCAGATAGAAATATCTCTGTGTTACGTACAGTACAATCTGAGGCTTCAGATAGAACTATCTCTCTGTTTTACGTACAGTACAATCTGAGGCTTCAGATAGAACTATCTCTCAGTGTTATGTACAGTACAATCTGAGGCTTCAGATAGAACTATCTCTCAGTGTTATGTACAGTACAATCTGAGGATTCAGATAGAACTATCTCTCAGTGTTATGTACAGGACAATCTGAGGCTTCAGATAGAACTATCTCTCAGTGTTATGTACAGTACAATCTGAGGCTTCAGATAGAACTATCTCTCAGTGTTATGTACAGTACAATCTGAGGCTTCAGATAGAACTATCTCTCTGTTTTATGTACAGTACAATCTGAGGCTTCAGATAGAACTATCTCTCAGTGTTATGTACAGTACAATCTGAGGATTCAGATAGAACTATCTCTCAGTGTTATGTACAGTACAATCAGAGGCGTCAGATAGAACTATCTCTCAGTGTTACGTATTTTATTCTTAAATTTATCATTTTATTGCCCAGAACTGAAGAGTCCCTTCTGCTGGATGAACATGGAATACCGAGGGGGGTGGGGTGTTTATTTGGGGTGGGGGTGAGGGTAGGGCGTGTGGGGCTGTCCCATACGGGGCACCGTCTGCACCTTTAAAATAAAATCCAAAGTTACTAGAGTATTTTCCCCCTCCTAATGTTTTCAGTGTAACTATGATCTGATGTCAGTGATTGAAATCAGTTTGTCAGATGGTAGCAGGCACAGCACAATTCTCCAGTAGAATAGGCCTTCTGGGCAATCGCCGGGTAAACCCTTAACTATCAGGGGCGCAACAAGTACGATAATACCCAGCCCCCCCATTCCCATTACCAGACAGCCCCCCCCTCCCTCGACACCGCCCTCTCGCCCATGCTCCAATCCATTACGAATTAAAACTCTGTCTCCTCAAATTTTCCATGTCCCAGCATCAACCGCACTCCGAGGTAATGAATTCCACAGATTCACCACCCATTGAGAGAAGTAATTTCTCCCCATGTCTGTTTTAAATCTGCTGCCCCTTTCCCGTAAGATGCCCGACATTGTTCTACACTGTGATTCCTGATAGGCTGCTTTATACCACTCCCACTACAGTGGCACAGTGGGTAGCACTGCTGCCTCACAGCGACAGGGACCTGGGTTCAATTCCCGGCTCGGGTCACTGTCTGTGTGGAGTCTGCACGTTCTCCCCGTGTCTGCATGAGCTTTCTCCGGGCGCTCCGGTTTCCTTCCAAAGTCCCATAGAAGTGCTCGTTAGGTACATTGGCCATGCTAAATACTCCCTCAGTGTTAACCAAACAGGCGCCGGAGTGTAGCAACTGTGGGATTTTCACAGTAACTTCATTGCAGTGTTAATGTAAGCCTACTTGTGACACGAATAAATAACCTTTATACTTATTCACTGATGCTTGAGTGCTAAACCTCCCGATACAATCAGCACTTGTTTACACTGCAATAACAATCCCATT
Source organism: Mustelus asterias (assembly GCF_964213995.1). Lineage (NCBI taxonomy): Eukaryota > Metazoa > Chordata > Chondrichthyes > Carcharhiniformes > Triakidae > Mustelus > Mustelus asterias. Next base: position 40,045 of record NW_027590819.1, read on the forward strand.
CCAAGAGATACATGGGAGAGTGAACATCGAAGGGTCTGTTCCTCTGCAGCACTTTTCTTTGTTCTTAAGGCATAAATATCTTTAAGCATGTTGATTTTGAAATAATTTTATCCAAGATTTAACATAAATCTGTCTTCTTCACATCAGGTTATGGATCTGACTTTTATGGTAAGAAAAACATCCTTCAGTTCAGTTCCTGTTGTTCAACTCCTCCAAAACAGTCATGGGGGCGATGGGTTATTCACTCAGACATTTCCCTAAGATGCTTTTAATGTGATAATCCTTGGAAATTTAAACAGATAGTGAAAAAATCATGACATTTCAATTAATCCGATCACATTGCAGAAAGCCAAGACTAATATAACCTGCTGCCTGGCTAATTGGATTAGCTATGCTGCCTCACAGCACCAGGGACACAGGTTCGATTCCCGGCTTGCCTCACTGTCTGTGCGGAGTCTGCATGTTCTCCCCATGTCTGCATGGGTTCCCTCCGGCTGCTCCGGTTTCCTCCCACAGTCTGAAAAACGTGCTGTTAGGTGGATTGGCAATGCTAAAGTGTCCTCAGTGTCCACAGATGTACTGGATTGGTGGATTGGCCATTCTACATTGCCCCTGAGTGTCCACAGATGTGCAGGTTAGGTGGATTGGCCATTCTACATTGCCCCTTAGTGTCCACAGATGTGCGGGTTAGGTGGATTGGCCATTCTACATTGCCCCTGAGTGTCCACAGATGTGCAGGTTAGGTGGATTGGCCATTCTACATTGCCCCTTAGTGTCCACAGATGTGCAGGTTAGGTGGATTGGCCATTCTACATTGCCCCTGAGTGTCCACAGATGTGCAGGTTAGGTGGATTGGCCATTCTACATTGCCCCTTAGTGTCCACAGATGTGCGGGTTAGGTGGATTGGCCATGCTAAATATAGCACTCATGCCACGATGAATCATAGAATTCTAGTGCAGAAGGAGGCCATTCAGCCCATCGAGTTTGCACTGGCCCTGTCCCTGTAACCCCATGCATTTACCCTAGCTCGTCTCCCTGACACTAAGGGGCAATTTAGCATGGCCAATCCACCTAACCTGCATATCTTTGGAGTTTGGGAGGAAACCGGAGCACCCGGAGGAAACCCACGCAGACACGGGGAGAACGTGCAAACTCCACACAGACAGTGACCCGAGGCCAGGAATCGAACCCGGGTCCCTGGCGCTGTGACACCCCACGAAGGATCAATCTATTTCTGAATATGAAGATTTATTAATGTTGGGGGTACAGAGTGGGAGCAGAATAAGAGGATTTTAGGGCACCTTCGTGTTGAGCTGGGCCAGAGAACGGGGCTTTAAACATTTGAATTCAGTTTGTAAAATGTGGAAATAAGTCAGTGAAAATAGCGGTGAAGTTGATGGGTTGTTGTAAAAACCTGACCAGTTCACTGATGTACTTCGGGAGAGGTCCTTACCCAGGCTCAGCTCTGCGTGACTCCAGCCCCACACCAATGTGGTTGACTCAACTGTCCTCTGAAGTGACTGAGTCAGCCCTGTGGTTGTAAGAGAGCTCCAACGATGAATTTCCAAGGATGGACACTAAAGTCAGCAATGCCCACACACTGAGAATGAACAATACTGATTTTGGCACGACACACCGGTTATGTTACACCACACTAAGGGCCTCATGGTCTGATTTGCCAGCGGGATAAAGCCTCAGAACAGCAGGTTGTGTCGTGTCCAAAGATGTGCAGGTTGGGTGGATTAACCATGCTGAATTGCCCCTTAGTGTCCAAAGATGAGAAGGACAGGTGGATTAACCATGCTAACTTGCCCTTTAGTGTCCAAAGATATGGAGGATCGGTTGATTGGCCATGTTAAATTGCCTTAACGGGCGCGAAAACTTGGTAAAGTCAGGTGTGAGGCAATTAGTACAATCCGTGCAGATGTCCACTTTACCAAGGCCCGAAAATGGCCGCGATCCGAACCGCGCCCGAAATGGGTGATGCATTTAAATTAACTTAATGAGCTGAATGCCCAATCTTACCTGCATTTCCCCCCCTTACCATCGCGTTCGCCCGTCCAGATTCGGCCTGGAACAGATGTGCTCGGCAAAGGTCTGTTTCGGGCAGTCCAGCTCTGAGGGGGTAAGATAAGAGCTTCTGGCGGCTCTCTGACTCAGATCAGTGGTGGGGGGAGAGGGGGGTGGGGGTGGGGGTGGGGGTGCGGGAGGCCGGAGGTGGATCAGATCATTCTCTGGTCATGGGGGGAGGGGAGGGGAGGGAGGTGGATCAGATCATTCTCTGGTGAAGGGGGCAGGGGTGGGAGGGTTGCTGTTGCCATTCTGCGGGTGATTGGTGGGGGGGGGGGGGTCGCGATCGGTCTGGGTAGTGGGGGAGGTGGGTGTAAAGGGGGATAGTTATGTTGTGGGGTGGGGCGATGTCTGTGGGCGCCATCACTCCCACTTTTCGCTCCCAGGTCACTTGATCCGCTTGTTGCTGCCCGGGAGCGCTGTGACAGGGGCGCCATTTCAGATGTATTTCTCACTGCGCACGCGCAGTTCAGAGCTCCGATCGGAGTTGCAGCGTTTCGAGAGCGAGAAGCCCCGCCCACAGAGCGATTCACACTCACAATGTTTTTTCCAGGGTAAGTGCGTATGGGGCCCCCGGAGAACAGATTTCCAATTCAGATCTGAATTGCGTCCAGATTCAGTGCATGAAATCAAAATGGTAAAATCGGGCCCTTAGTGTGCAAAGGTGTACAGGTCAGGGGGATTGGCCATGCTAAATTGCCCCTTAGTGTCCAAAGACATGCTGGTCAGGTGCATTGACCATGCTAAATTCTCCCTAAGTACATGCGAACAGGTGCCGGAATGTGGCGACTCGGGGATTTTCACAGTCGATTCATAGAGATTTACAGCATGGAAACAGGACCTTTGGCCCAAACTGTCCACACATCCCAGTTTTCACCAATAAGCGAGTCCCAATTGCCCGCATTTGGCCCATACCCCTTTATACCCATAGAAATCATAGAATCCCTAATGTGCAGAAGGAGGCCATTTGGCCCATCGTGTCTGCACCAATTACAATCCCACCCAGACCCTAACCCTGTAACCCCACCCATTTATCATGCTCGTCCACCTGACACTAAGGGGCAATTTACTATGGCCAATCAACCTAACCTGCTCACCTTTGGACTGTGGAAGGGAACTGGAGCACCCGGAGGAAACCCACGCAGACACGGGGAGAATATGCAGACTCCACACAGACAGAGACCTGAGGCTGGAATTGAACCCGGGTCCCTGCCGCTGTGAGGCAGCAGTGCCAACCACTGTGCCACCGTGCAGCCCATCTTACCCATGTAACTATCTAAATGCTTTTTGAAAGGCAAAATTGTACCTGCCTCCACTACTGCCTCTGGCAGCTCCTTTGCAATAAGTGACTTTTCAACAAAATTAACTGAATTGCAGAGTTTATATAAGCCTACTTGTGACCAATAAATAAACTTTAATCTGTAAACGGTGCCATCTTTGATGAACAGTAAGATAAAAGCAAAATACCGTGGATGCTGGAAGCTGAAATTAAAACAGGAAATGCTGGAAAAACTCAGCAGGTCCGACAGCATCTTTGGGGAGAGAATAGAGCAAATGTTTCAACTCTGGATGACCCTTCGTCAGACTCAAAGCGTTGTCTCTATTCTCTCTTCTGTCTGTGTGGAGTTTGCACATTCCCTCCGTGTCTGTGTGGGTTTCCTCTGGGTGCTCCGGTTTCCTCCCGCAGTCCAAAGATCTGCAGGTTAGGTGGATCGACCATGATAAATTGCCACTTAGTGTCAGGGGGACTAGCAGGGTAAATATGTGGGGTTACGGGGATAGGGCCTGGGTGGGATTGTTGTTGGTGTAGGCTCGATGGGCCAAATGGCCTCCTTCTGCACTATAGGGATTCTATGATTCACAGATGCTGTCAGACCTGCTGAGATTTTCCAGTATTTTCTGTTTTTGATGAAGTTATACCTCCCAAAGTAAACAGACAGTGGAAACAGAAGGTCCCTTATTTCATAACAAAATGGTGATTCTCGAACCACTGCCCAGAATCGACAGTCAGAAAAGGAACTTTGCTGTTAAATTAAAGTACTGTGTTCAGTGACGCACGTTAATATAATCTGGGTCAAATACCTTCAATTCACAATATTGATTACACAATAATGATTACACAATATTGATGACACAACGTTGATTACATCATATTGATTATACAATATTGATTACACAATAAAGATTACACAATATTGATTACACAATACTGATTACACAGTATTGATTTCACAACATTGATTACACAGTAACGATTACACAACATTGATTACACAATATTACAAAGAACAAAACAGCACAGGAACAGGCCCTTCGGCCCTCCAAATCCGCGCCACTCCCTGCTCCAAACTAGACTATTCTTTTGTATCCCTCCATTCCCACTCCGTTCATGTGGCTAACCAGATAAGTCTTAATCGTTCCCAGCGTATCCGCCTCCACCACCTTGTCCGGCAGCACATTCCAGGCTCCCACCACCCTCTGTGTAAAATACGTCCTTCTGATATCACTGTTAAACCTTCCCCCCCTCACCTTGAACATATGACCCCTCGTGAACGTCACCACCGGCCTGGGAAAAAGCTTCCCACCGTTCACCCTAACTATGCCTTTCATAATTTTATACACCTCGATTAGGTTACCCCTCATCCTCCGTCTTTACAGTGAGAACAACCCCAGTATACCTAATTTCTCCTCATAGCTAAGCCCTTCCATACCAGGCAACATCCTGGTCAACCTCCTCTGCACTCTCTCTAAAGCCTCCAGTTCCTCCTGGTAGTGTGGCGACCAGAACTGGACGCAGTATTCCAAATGCGGCCGAACCAACGTTCTATACAACTGCAACATCAGACCCCAACTTTTATACTCTATGCCCCATCCTATGAAGGCAAGCAAGCCATATGCCTTGTTCACTACCTTCTCCACCTGTGACGTCACCTTCAAGGATCTGTGGACTTGCACACCCAGGTCCCTCTGCGTATCTACACCCTTTATTGTTCTGCCATTTATCGTATAGCTCCTCCCTACGTTAGTTCTACCAAAATGCATCACTTCGCATTCATCTGGATTGAACTCTATCTGCCATTTCTTTGCCCAAATTTACAGCCTATCTATATCCTTCTGTAGCCTCTGACAATGTTCCTCACTATCTGCAAGTCCAGCCATTTTCGTGCTGTCCGCAAAGTTACTGATCACCCCAGTTACACCTTCTTCCAGATCGTTTATATAAATCACAAACAGCAGAGGTCCCAATACAGAGCCATGCGGAACACCACTAGTCACAGGCATCCAGCCGGAAAAATACCCTTCTACGACCACCCTCTGTCTTCTGTGACCAAGCCAGTTCTCCACCCATCTAGCCACCTCCCCCTTTATCCCATGAGATCCAACCTTTTGCACCAACCTACAATGAGGGACTTTGTCAAACGCTTTACTAAAGTCCATATAGACGACATCCACGGCCCTTCCCTCGTCAACCATTCTCGTCACTTCTTCGAAAACCTCCACCAGGTTAGTGAGGCATGACCTCCCTCTCACAAAACCATGCTGACTATCGTTAAGGAGTTTATTCCTTTCTAAATGCATCCTATCTCTAAGAATCCTCTCCAACAACTTCCCTACCACAGACGTCAAGCTCACCGACCTATAATTTCCCGGGTTATCCTTCCTACCCTTCTTAAATAACGGGACCACATCAGCTATCCTCCATTCCTCTGGGACCTCACCTGTGTCCAGTGACGAGACAAAGATTTGCGTCAGAGGCCCAGCGATTTCATCTTTCGTCTCCATGAGCAGCCTTGGATAGATTCCATCAGGCCCTGGGGATTTGTCAGTCTTTATATTCCTCCCTTGTAATGGAGATTTTCTCTAATGGGTCAACACTCCCCTCCGAGACACTCCCAGTCAACACATCCCTCTCCTTTGCGAATGCCGATGCAAAGTATTCATTTAGGATCTCCCCGACTTCATTGGGCTCTGAAGCATAATTCCCCACTTTTGTCCCTGAGAGGTCCGATTTTTTCCCTGACAACCCTTTTGTTTCTAACGTATGAATAAAATGCCTTGGGATTCTCCTTAATCCTGTCTGCCATGACATTTCGTGAGCCCTTTTTGCCCTTCTAATTCCTCGTTTGAGTTCTTTCCGACTTTGTATTCCTCCGGAGCTCCCTCTGTTTTTAGCTGCCTGGACCTAATGTACGCCTCTCTTTTCTTTTTCACCAATCCCTCAATTTCCCTGGTTATCCATGGTTCTCGATTCCTACCTTTCCTATCCTTTTTTACAGGCACATGCCTATCCTGCAGCCCTATCAAATGTTCCTTAAAAGACTCCCACATGCCAGATGCGGATTTACCCTCAAACAGCCTCTCCCAATCAACAGCTGCCAATTTCTGCCTAATCCCACTAAAGATAGCCTTCCCCCAATCCAACACCTTACCCTTGGGACACCACTCATCCTTTTCCATCACTATCCTAAAGCTAACAGAATTGTGGTTATTTTTGCCACATGTTCCCCTACCGAAACTTTGAAGACCTGACCGGGCTCATTCCCCAGTACGAGGTCCAGTATAGCCCCCTCTCGAGTCGGGCGATCTACATATTGTTCCAAAGAACCTTCCTGTACACATTTTACAAATTCCTCCCCATTCAGACTCCCAGCCCTAAGCGATTTCCAGTCTATACCAGGAAAATTGAAGTCTCCCACTACAACAACCCTATTTTTCCTGCACCTATCTAGTATCTCCCGACATATCCGTTCTTCCACTTCCCTTGGGCTGTTGGGGGGCCTGTAGTATACCCCCAACATCGTGACTGTGCCCTTCCTGTTTCTAAGCTCCACCCAGTGACTCGTTACACGACCCCTCTGAATTGTCCTCCCTCTGCACCGCTGTAATATGCTCTCTAACTAATACTGCTAGTCCCCCACCTCTTTTGGTCCCTCCTCTGTCTCGCCTAAAACACTTGTACCCCGGAATATTCAGAATATTGATTACACAATATTGATTACACAATATTGATTAAACAATATTGATTACACAACATTGATTACACAACATTGATTACACAATATTGATTACACAATACTGATTACACAATATTGATGATACAACATTCAGACAGACAGTGAAGAAATATAAACGGCATCATAATCTCTGTAAACTACTCAGTTTCCTTTAATTGACTGGTACTGGAGTGTGAGAAGACTACAATGTGACCAGCACATATTCACTTAGCAAAAGCGAGTCACAATCTAAGAGATGTATCATAAAGAGTGCATTATACATGCTGAATTCCAAGATCACAGCAATCCCGTGAACCATCGAACCCACGGCAGTGCAGAAGGAGGCCCGACGGCCCATCGAGTCTGCACCGACTCTCTGACAGAGCATCTTACCTGCATTGGAATGATCCGGGTACATGTTTTCTTTTAAGACCAAAGTTAATATTTACATGTGAAGACCTGAACGCCTCTCAATGCACAAATATTGTTCGTTTCAACATCATTTCCTGCAAACTGGAACATAAATCTCTTTGTTCTGTATCAGGATATGTCCCTAAATATTACAGTGACGATAACAAACTTCATTGAACTTTTTGCCATTCATCTCCTCCAATAAATTCGTGAGGTGATTGATTAAGCGCTAAAATAATTCACTAAGTTTGTTTCAAGCTTGAGAATACTTGAAAAATAGAGTGCAAAATCACTGGGGACTTCATCGGGGCAGCGCAGTGGTCAGCACTGCTACCTCACAGCGCCAGGGACCCAGGTTCGATTCCCGGCTTGGGTCACTGTGTGGAGTTTGCATGTTCTCCCCCATATCAGCGTGTGTTTTGTCCGGGTGCTCCGGTTTCCTCCCACAGTATGAAAGACGTGCGGATTGCAGTCGGCCCTTCACGCCTGCACTGACCACAAACCCACCCAGCCCCCATGCCGGTAATCCCTATTTACCCTTGCTAGTGCTCCCTGGCACTGAGGGGGAATTTAGGCATGGCCAATCCACCTAACCCGCACATCTTTGGCGTGTGGGAGAAAGCTGGGGCACCCGGAGGAAACCCACGCAGACACGGAGAGAACGTGCAGACATCACACATACAGTGACCCAAGTTGGGAATTGAACCCGGGTTCCTGCGCTGTGAGGCAGTAGTGCTAACCATTGTGTCACCGTATGGCCCAGTCATTCACTGGCGCTTGAGACCTTGCAAATGTAATCAGAACCTGTCTGATACAGTAAACAATAAATCACATTCTGAAAGATTTATCACAAACTGTGCATCAAATGCTGCTATCCCAGAGTGGTTAGCACTGCTGCATCACAGCGCCAGGGACCTGGGTTTGATTCCTGGCTTGGGTCAGTGTCTGTGCTGAATGTGCATGTTGATATAGAATAGTCATAGAATCCCTACACAGCAGGAGGAGGCCATGCAGCCCATCACATCTGCACCGACCACAATCCCACACAGACCCTGTCCCCGCAACCCCACATATCTATTCTGCTAGTCCTCCTGACACTCAGGGGTAATGTAGCGTGGCCAATCCACGTAACCCAGACATCTTTGGCGTGTGGGAGGAAAGCGGAACACCCGGAGGAAACCCATACAGACAGGGGGAAAACATGCAGACTCAGCACAGAGAGTGACCCAAGGCTGGAATTGAACACGGGTCCCTGGCGCTGTGAGACGGCACTGCTAACCACTGTGCCCCCGTGCCGCGTTGTCCCCATGTCTGTGTCTCCATGGGTTTCCTCCGGGTGCTCTGGTTTCCTCCCACAGTCCGACCGACGTGCTGGTTAGATGCATTGGCCATGCAAAATTGTCCCTCAGTGGAAGAACAAATGTAGGGGTGACGTATACAATAAATGGCAGAGCCATTAAGAGTATAGAAACACAGAGGGACCTCGGTGTGCAAGTCCACAAATCCTTGAAGGTGGCAGTAGAGGTGGAGAAGGTGGTGAAGAAGGAATATGGTATGCTTTCCTTGATAGGACGGGGTATAGAGTATAAAGGCTGGAGTCTGATGTTGCAGTTGTACAGAACGCTGGTTAGTCCACATTTGGAATACTGCGTCCAGTTCTGGTCGCCGCACTACCAGAAGGACGTGGAGGCTTTAGAGAGAGTGCAGAGAAGGTTTGCCAGGATGTTGCCTGGTATGGAGGGTCTTGGATATGAGGGGAGATTTGTTAAAACATAGAACCATAGAACCTTCGAAAATTACAGCTCAGAAACAGGCCTTTTGGCCCTTCTTGTCTGTGCCGAACCATTTTTTGCCAAGTCCCACTGACCTGCACTTGGACCATATCCCTCCACACCCCTCTCATCCATGAACCCGTCCAAGTTTTTCTTAAATGTTAAAAGTTTACCACTTTATCCGGCAGCTCATTCCACACTCCCAACACTCGCTGCGTGAAGAAGCTCCCCCTAATATTCCCTTTAATCTTTTCTCCTTTCACCCTTAACCCATGCCCTTTGGTTTTTTCTCCCCTCGCCTCAACAGAAAAAGCCTGCTTGCATTCACTATATCTATACCCATCAAAATCTGATATACCTCTACCAAATCTCCCCCCAATCTTCTACGCTCCAGGGAATAAAGTCCCAACCTATTTGATCTCTCGGGCTTGTTCTCCCTGGAAAGACGGAGAATGAGGGGAGACCTAATAGTGGTGTACAAAATTATGAAGGGTATAGATAGGGTGAACAGTGGGAAGCTTTTTCCCAGGTCGGAGGTGACGATCACGAGAGGTCACGGGCTCAAGGTGAGAGCGGCGAGTTTTTAGTTGTCCAGAACACCAACAACCTGTCCTGATCCCCACATGCCGACACTATAGTTAAGAAAGCCCCACCAACGCCTCTTACTTTCTCAGAAGACTGAGGAAATTTGGCATGTCAGCTCCGAATCTCAGTAACTTTTACAGATGCATTCTTTCTGGTTGGGTCACAGCTTGGTATGTCTCCTGCTCTGCCCAAGACTGTAAGGAACTACAAAAGGTTTTGAATGTAGCCCAATCCATCACGCAAACCAGCCTCGCATCCATTGACTCTGTCGAGACTTCCCGCTGTCTCGGCAACGCATCCAGCATTATTAAGGACCCCACGTACCCTGGACATTCTCTCTTCTACCTTCTTTCTTCGGGAAAAAGATACAAAAATCTGAGGTCACGTACCAATCGACTAAAGAACAGCTTCTTCTCTGCTGCCGTCAGACTTTTGAATTGACTGATCTCGCATTTAGTTGATCTTTCTCTGCACCCGAGCTATGACTGTGACACTACATTCTGCACTCTCTCCTTTCCTTCTCTATGTTTTGTCTGTACAGCGCGCAAGAAACAATACTTTTCATTATATGTTATTAAATGTGACAATAATAAGTCAAATCAAAATAAACTGAAAATTAAGCTCACATCAATTTTGTGAAGCCCTTTCAGTCCCAGCAAGTCATTTGCAGTTGTCTTATTTACCAAACGGTCGCTACTTATCCGTTTGAGATGTTGTAGGGAAATATCCCTTTACCAGTGCAGAATAGAAGTTGAGTCGCAAATCAAGGTTCAAAGCGTGTCTTTATTGTACAATTACTGTGATCCCAGGGAGACCCCCGTAGCCAGCTCAGAAACAGTGGCTTGGCCACGTTGATCTCAATTAAATCACATCAGCTCTGGATCTTTATAGGGATCCAAAATTCGCGCGGGAACATTTGATTATGCCTTTTTTACACAATGTATAAAGTGGTCTGTCAGTTTCAAAAGTCCCTAGGAAGTTTCATGGATTAGCATTTGTATGGTGTGTGTTCGTGTTAATGGGATTACTTGGTCCTGCCCCGGTGTCTAAATGCGTTTCCCATTACTATCTCTATGTGTCCTCTTATTTAAATTGGTCCTATTGTTCCGTGTCTGTGTTTCCTGCTTGTGAGATTGAGTGTTAATGTCATCCTGTCCTGTTGGGTGTCTGGGGTATTTCATTCTTAACCTTTTATCCTTATCTCTTAGTTTATCAGATTTTTATGTCTGCCTTGGCCGAATTGGTAATATTTCAGTGATAGCTTGGTTTTGATAACCCACTCTCTGTCTCGTTTCATAGGGATCTTGATCTTCCTTGGCCAGTTTAAAATGCAGCTATGCGCTGTTGCTAGGCAGATTAGGGATCTTCCGTAGTTTCTGAAATTCGTGAGTCTCTCAGCTGTGCAGGGGGAGACCCGATCGAATATCCATCCGGGGGTGCCCCTCTGCATTGTTGGCCCGTTATGAGTGGTGCCAATTAGTCCAATAAAAATATGTTTGATGATACAAATATGGTTTTCTGGAAAATTTCCTCCTTCAGTCCCTCCTCTCGTCCAGGGGGTGCCATTCATGGCTGACCCCCCATGGACGACCTTCAGAGGAACAGTGATTTGTACAGCTGTTGTCCTTGCCGTTGTTCCTCCTCTTCTGGGTCGTTGTTAAGTTCTTGCATCTGGATACTGGCAGTGGGTAGCATTCTTGATGTAATATTTGCACATATCACTTTAATACAGGTTAGGCCAAGGCAGAGTGTGAACAGGATGGCTACTACTAGGATTAATCCCTTCATAATATATGCTCCCCAAACTGTGTTAAACAGCCATCCTAACCACCCATCAGTCCCTGTTAACCCCTGTTCAAAGTTATCCAATTGCTTTTGTATCCCGGACATGGCTGCTGTTATGTTTAGTGTCTCGTCGTGTACGTATGTGATGCATTTTTCCTTGATGATGGTGCATACCCCCCCTTGTCTGGCTAGCTGATAGTCCACCGCATATCTCGTTTGTTGTGTGTATAGTCTGAGTTCTGCGAGTTCTTGGTCAATTGCGCCTAATGCTTGTAGGGTGTTGTTTCCTAAAATGGTCAGTCCACATATGAAGAAGTTCCTATTACTGGCACTGATCACCCCTGCGGCGCCTCCCAGGGATAGTGTCCCCAGAAATCCATATCCTAAAGAAGACCCTAGTGTGACAGGGGCCTGCCAGTCGGAGCAAAATTCTGCGCTGATGGCCCTGGTCACTATGCGTTTCTGGACATGCCCTTCACTTGGGCATGGAACCGTGAGAGGTCTGATTGTCCCTACGGAAAAGAACCTTGGAGGCCTGTCTGTGGCCGTCATATATACATTTTTAAATAAAAACACGTACCCGTCTTTAACCCGATGACATGCATTACCCCGGGGTCGTTTGACCGCATGGCCCCATCTTGTGGAACCTTCCCTCCCCCTGGACTGTCCACTTGATTGTACCTCTTGGTGAGAATCAAATGGATATGTCCCTGAGGCTGAGCTTACGTGGGTGCTGTTGCACTTGCCACACATAAGCTGCCTACCCGCGGTGACTGCAATGCATTTTTGTTGCTTGCAGTCACAAGTGAAGTGTCCTTCCCGGACCCGGCACTCCTGGAGAGCACAATGTGCCTCAGCGCACGAATCATTTTTAGGGACAAAGGCATGCACGCACCCCCATCCCTCTCCCTTAAAACATTGTGGGTAGTTCCCATGTGTCTCCTCCGGTTGGGGCCCCGTCCCCCTTAGAATTCCCGGCTCAGTGAGCTCTACACACCTTCCTTGTATCCCTTGCTTAAAGTACCCAATATGTTCTTTGCAGGGTGCCCCTGATGTGTCAATAGTGAATAACTCTTGTGGGAGCCGCCCTGGTGTTGCGATGAATAGGGAGTTTACTGAGCGCGCTGAGGGGTAACAAGCGGTCCTATTCCCATAGATCTGGATGTGTGTTTTCAGGAATAGGTTTCCTTCCATGATTGGTGGTTCTGCTCCCCTAACCCCCATATGTTGGAGTGTATTTACAATGGTCAGGGTTATTATCAGATATGTCCCTGTTCCCATATCGCTCTTTTTTTTTCTCTTCAACAGTATTTTACAATTACAGTATATACAGAAAATAAACAGGCAATTAAATTAAAAGTAGTTGGTTCCGACGTCTTGATAGTAGATCTGGTCCTGGTTCCTGTGGAAGTTGAATGAGCAAAACTGTATTTTTTAGTTCATTTGTCCTCATATAGTTTTAATTGGGTCCAGTGTTTCCAGACCCCCTGTCCCCTTATATCTATACAGGCACAGGTATCTCCGCTAACAATGACCTCGTAAGGTCCGTGCCATCTTGGGGCAAATCCTGGTTTTGCAGGAAGCACTTTTGTTAATACCCGGCTCCCGGCTTTTGGGACTTCTGGTAATATTTCTGAGTCCCCCTCTGCGTCGACCTGTGCCTGATTAGAAATTACGGACCGGCGCATCCCCTTCAATTGGGTGCTAAGGTCTCGGATGTATTGTCGGATACATCCATTCATTTGTATGTAGTCTTATCAAAAGACATCGCTTTCCCCATTAAAATCACATGCCATACAGTTCCGATCTTTATATGAGTACTCTTACACTATCTCTAATTTGATCATTTGTTTGCGTGCAAGCGCTACACCATAGTACTTCACAAAATAATTATGTCTTTATCAATGCCCAATATAGTATATGAATATATCATACAAAGTTGGTTAAGGCTTTTCAGGATTTGATGTTATTCTTGTGTCTATATGGCAGTGCTATACTGTATAATAAAAATAATCAAGCGGCAGTTGTATCATACCACTTTACACATCGTACCCGTGATATCCAAACCCTTTTAATTTAAGCCGTTTCTTTTTTTTAAACTGAGCTCCAGATCGAAACCCCCGCACTCTAGGAAAAGTAACAGGCGCCGAATCAAAATCAAAGCAGGTACAATACATACCAGTTATTTGATTAGGAACATTTTGGTTTCTTAACTGGCTAGGTTTTAAGCTTTGCAGTGCTTTTATATTTGGCAAACCTTGAACCTTGATGGCTCATGAAATTCCGACGGCAGTACATAATTTTAACTAGTTCAGAATACTAAACTATCTGACGTTCGCAAATCGCGATATTCTGCGATTAATACTGTATTTCACTGACTTGATACACTTTAAACTGATTCATAGACCTCAGTCTTTTGTTCCTGCTTTTCTACCTTTCCACAAAATAACTTATTCTCTTCTCTTAACTCCTCAACTAACTCTTATAATTTCTACTTCAAGACAAAGGAAAGAGCACATGCTTCCTTCCAAGGTTTAAATCCTTTCTTAACATTAAAACAAACAACAACAAAGCATTCACGCAACCACTTTGTTTAAACACACACACATGGAAGCTTCCAAAAGTCATTCCACAGTACATCCTTTTTCATTCAAACTTATCATTTCAGACTGGGATGAGTGTAAAACATTCAAAGAGAATACTGAACATTGATTAAGACAATCGCTTTTATTCTTCTTTCTTCCAAACTGTAATTGACTCAAAGCAGAAGTAAATTCAAGAAATCCTATCACTTGAATCTTTACAGTTTTAACACTCTCCCAGCCCCCCTGAGGCTAAACCAAGGTGCAATGTACTGCACCTACTGCCTGTAGCAAACATTCCACAGGAACAAAGAGCTCCCCGCTCTCAATCTAATTACAACAACAACCACCTACATTCGACAAGCTACCAGATCTCACAAACACACTGAAATACAAAAACTAAGATCTCTCCTATCCATCTGCTGCCTTTCCCCTGGCGTAAAAGGCTTATAGGTTGCCTTTGGTTGTGCTAACGTCCCTCCTCTCGTGACTGGCGCTAGATTATAATTTTCTACGTTTTCTTCTGATGCTGGAGTGGCTGTATGTTTCTGCACTGACTCGTATGGGCGCCGAGGGTCCGTTTCCTCTAATCTCTGCGTTATCTCCGCAGTGTGTCTTCTGTGTTCTAATTCCCTCACTCTCTCCTGTAATACTTTAATTTGTTCTGTCTCTTTGTGTCTCTCCTCCATTGAGGCATTTACTTCCTCAATTAGTCCAGCTAACTGGGTCACTAATATTACTCCCATTACTTTGGTTTTGTCCCGTTTAACTCCGTCTACCCACTTTCTTTGATCTTCTAAAGTTTGTGATGCGTTCCACCCGTTCCGTTTCATCTTTGCAACAATCGCTTCTCTGGCTAACAGATACTTCAAAATGAGAGCTACTGCAGTTTCTCCCTTAACAACGTGGTCTGCCATTTTTCTGTCTAGCAGTCCTGCAACCCCCGTATGCTGGCTGCTACAGTAAAAGTGCCTCAACTCTCTCCCTTATCTCCTGTCACTGATACTGCCCCAGCACCGTCTGTATTGCTGTAGGGCCTCGTAGTGAGGTTCCAGTGGGTCTCTTTCCCCTGGGCTCCCCCAACTATTCCTGACACCTCACGCTTGGACTATTTTGTGTTGTCTTATTGGGATGTGTGCTGGTTGTTTAGTGGGTTTGTCCGCCCCTGTTCCCAGCCCCTCTAAGTACAACGCCTCCCGCTCGGCCACCACCCCCACTAGCAGGGTTGATCCGTTACCCCCCAAAACCGGGTATCCTGCTATGGGCTGTGGTGTTCCCTACAGACGAACAAGGTTATCAAACTCCGCCCGGGTCCCTAATGGATCCTCCGTCGTCGTGTCTCTTGGTCAGGATGGATCGGGTCCCCTTTTCCTCAACACTTACACACATGTATTCTGTTATCAAAGCCCCTGTTATAGTTAGTAACTGTATCGACTCTGAGGTTGTTCGTCCCTTCAGAGTCAGTGTTGTTACCCGATTTACACTGTCCGTGCCTTGCACCCTGAGTGCCTGTGCCTCTTAGCGCCCGCTTCAAAACCCAACCTTAGCGTGGGAGATTTCTCCTCTTAACGTCCAGTTTAGGGTAGGGCACCTTGAGTCAAGCACTCCCTTGTCCTATTGCCTTGGCACAGACAGTGGTTTCATTTACAATCCTGGGTTAGTTACACCAATTAGTTCTGCATGCGGTACTTATCTTTATATTAGTCTTAATTCCTGTTATCAAATAGCCCAAAACCTGCTATCTTTACCTCTGGTCCTTTACTCCTATTAAAGTTAAAAGTTACTTACCTTTTTCCACGCGGTCGTTCTGACCTGTACCTCTTTAGTGCGGACTTCTGTTTCAATTTAAAAACTTAGGCAAGATTATACAGTTCTACAAGACAACAATACTTAAAACAGACAAACCCTAACCCTTAAAGGTACCTCACTTTGAACGGAGACCTGCACTCGCCTTTGACTGCTCTGGATTTGTATCAGATTCGTTTAAATTTGATCCCGACTTTCAAACTGTGGCCATCAGTCAGAAGTCAGATATCAAATCCTGCCGACTACGCCATTTTGTTGTAGGGAAATATCCCTTTACCAGTGCAGAATAGAAGTTGAGTCGCAAATCAAGGTTCAAAGCGTGTCTTTATTGTACAATTACTGTGATCCCAGGGAGACCCCCGTAGCCAGCTCAGAAACAGTGGCTTGGCCACGTTGATCTCAATTAAATCACATCAGCTCTGGATCTTTATAGGGATCCAAAATTCGCGCGGGAACATTTGATTATGCCTTTTTTACACAATGTATAAAGTGGTCTGTCAGTTTCAAAAGTCCCTAGGAAGTTTCATGGATTAGCATTTGTATGGTGTGTGTTCGTGTTAATGGGATTACTTGGTCCTGCCCCGGTGTCTAAATGCGTTTCCCATTACTATCTCTATGTGTCCTCTTATTTAAATTGGTCCTATTGTTCCGTGTCTGTGTTTCCTGCTTGTGAGATTGAGTGTTAATGTCATCCTGTCCTGTTGGGTGTCTGGGGTATTTCATTCTTAACCTTTTATCCTTATCTCTTAGTTTATCAGATTTTTATGTCTGCCTTGGCCGAATTGGTAATATTTCAGTGATAGCTTGGTTTTGATAACCCACTCTCTGTCTCGTTTCATAGGGATCTTGATCTTCCTTGGCCAGTTTAAAATGCAGCTATGCGCTGTTGCTAGGCAGATTAGGGATCTTCCGTAGTTTCTGAAATTCGTGAGTCTCTCAGCTGTGCAGGGGGAGACCCGATCGAATATCCATCCGGGGGTGCCCCTCTGCATTGTTGGCCCGTTATGAGTGGTGCCAATTAGTCCAATAAAAATATGTTTGATGATACAAATATGGTTTTCTGGAAAATTTCCTCCTTCAGAGACAATAATATTCAAAAGAAAACAAGAATAAATGACCTTCTTGTTGCCAGGATCTGAGATTTAGTGTTGATCTAAAAGGTAACTCAGTAAAAAGAAAGGTAATTCCACAAGAAAACCAGATGAATGGGAAATCGAATAGCTTTTTCCATAATTCACACAGACCCATCATTTGCAAAATCGTGGTTATATGATGCAGTCATATAACAATGTGAATTTTAAATTGTATCTCTGCAAATCATCTTAATTTGGATTGCTCATCCACACAGACCACGATTCCAGCTGTGGAAACTCTTTTAATTCATATCATTCATTCTCTCTCTCTATATTTGTTTACCCAACAATAATAAGATCAGATAGTCTGAGACTAGGTGACACAGTGGTTAGTGCTGCTCCCTCACAGCGCCAGAGACCAGGGTTCGCTTCCCGGCTTGGGTTACTGTCTGTGCGGAGTCTGACTGTTGCCCCCATGTCATAGAGTCAGAGAGGTTTACAGCATGGAAACAGGCCCTTCAGCCCAACTGGTCCATGCCACCTTTTTTTAACCACTCAGCTACTCCCAATTGCCTGTATTTGGCCCATATCCCTCTCTTCCCATCTTGCCCACGTAACTGTCTGAATGCTTCTTAAAAGACAAAATTGTATCCGCCTCTGCTACTGCCTCTGGCAGCTTCTTCCAGACATTCACCGCCCTCTGTGTGAAACAATTGTCCCTCTGGGCCTTTTTGCATCTCTCCCCTCTCACCTTAAAGCTATGTCCTCTACTTTTGGAGTCCCCTACCTTCGGGAAATGATGTGGACTCTCTGGGGCGGCACGGTGGCACAGTGGTTAGCACTGCTGCTTCACAGCACCAGGGACCCGGTTTCAAGTCTGGTCTCGCGTCACTGACTGTGTGGAGTTGGCACATTCTCCCTGTGTCTGCGTGGGTTTCCTCCGGGTGCTCCGGTTTCCTCCCACATTCCAAAGATGTGTGGGTTAGGATGATTGGCCATGCTAAATTGACCCTAGTGTCAGGGGAATTAGCAGGGATATGTGGGGTTATGGGAATAGGGCCTGGGTGGGATTGTGGTCGGTGCAGACTTGATGGGCCGAATAGCCTCCTCCTGCACTCGAGGGATTCTGTGATTTGATGTTTAACACAGAAGTGAATTTGAAACGTTATTTCTGTTTTCCTCCCCAGACAAACACGTTCTTTCCTGGATGGTCTTTCGGGGCGTGGTTGCTGTTTCCGCTTAGAATCTGCTTCAGCACTTGATGTAACATCAATCCAGTCGTTGCATAAGCAGTAACACCGGAGATATCATTGTAGAGGACATCAACTCACTTCCTGCGAGCTTCATTGCAGCTGAATATCACATGAAGCAACGAGAGCAGCATCACCTTCTGAGAAATGAAGACCAGAGTGCGATTGTAAACTGTCAACATTTTTAAAATCTTAAGGAGACATTCGACCTCCGGCATTTGTTGAAACTTCTTTTTGTAAAAGTCTTTGAAGAACAATTAGCCAAACTGTCGAGGAAACTGCATTTTATTTCAGGATTTGAATATTTCAAGCAGCCTCATTGTAAGGTATACTAGTTCCTCAACAGAAAACAGAAGATTCATTCCTGAAACATTACACTGTGCATCACATCATTGAGCTGACAGCAAATTAGCATCATGACATTGCTGTTTTAACTGGGGAATCTGGCCGAAAAATCTCTTATTTATAATATCGTGCGGAATAAAAAAAGACATTCCTTCTCATTTTAAACATCGCCATTCTGTGAAACATGGGAGCTAAAAAAAACATAGCACGTGAGTTACTCATGACGATGCTTTGTCCGTCAGGCTCCCTTCTCATTTCTCATTCTGAAACCATCCAGTAAATCCCGGTGGCCACATGATGGTTTTGCCTTGTTAAATGTTGCATTATTTTGGGTTGAATGGAATCCAGTGGTTCAGTTCCGTTTTTGCATTGGCTTCAAGCGGATCGAGTTTATCCAGCTTCACATTCCATGGCATGACTTGAGCTGAGCTCAAAGCAGGTTGGACGGTTGAGTTCAGTTGAACGCTAAGATGTCACAGTAACTTCATTGCAATGTTAATGTAAGCCGACTTGTGACACTAATGAATAAACTTTTAAACTAACATTTTTATCAAAGACAACCTTTCTTGATTAGTGCCCTGCATCCTAACAGCCTCTCCACCTACAGGGAAACATCCACACTCGAGATACAGAATTTCAGTGACTCCCTATTCACAGGATAATATATGGACATATCGATTGTGGTCCTTCAGTACTTTTCCATTCACAGAGATGTAAATTCTAAATATGTCTCTTTGCGCATCTCTATCCACACCTCCCATCCACTGACTCTGTCTACACTTCCCGCTGCCTCGGAAAAGCAGCCGGCATAATCAAGGACCCCACACACGCCGGGCATTCTCCCTCCCACCTTCTTCCATCAGGTGACCTCCGTCTGAGGTCATGTACCAACCAACTCAAGAACAGCCTACTTGCTGCCATCAGACTTTTGAATGGACCTACCCCGCATTAAGTTGACCTTTCTCTACACCCTAGATATGACTGTAACATTCAGCACCCTCTCCTTTCCCTGGAATCATAGAAACCCGACAGTGAAGAAAGAGGCCATTCGGCCCATCGAGTCTGCATTGACAACAATCCCACCCAGGTCCTATCCCCATAGTCCCAAATATTTACCCTGCTAATCCCTCTAACCTACATATCCCAGGACACTAAGGGGCAATTTATCATTGCCAATGCACCTAACCCGCCCACCTTTGGATTTTGGGAGGAAACCAGACCCGGAGGAAACCCACGCAGACACAGGGAGAATGTGAAAACTCCACACAGACAGTGGCCCAAGCCGGGAATCAACCCCAGTTCTCTGGAGCTGTGATGCAGCAGTGCTAACCACCATGCCATTGTGCTGCTCACCACTGTGCAATATGCATTGTCTGTATAGCGTGCAAGAAACAATACCTTTCACTGTATACTAATACATGTGACAAGAATCAAATCAAATCAAAACAAATCATCACAAAATTAAATAATTTAATTTATTCCTCCATCTGCCAACTTGTTCCCCATTCTGTTATTTTGTCTATATCTCTGTGCAGCCCCTTTGAATCCTCCTCATAGCTTTAATTCACAATTAGTTTAGAATCATATTGGAAATCTGGTAGCTTACTCCCAGCATCTTCAGTTACTTTGTTGACATATATTGGCCGAGTGGTATTATCGCCAGACTATTAATCCAGAAACTCAGCTAATGTTCCAGGGACCCGGGTTCGAATCCCGCCACGACAGACGATGGAATTTGAATGCAATAAAAAATATCTGGAATTAAGAATCCACTGATGACCATGAAACCATTGTCGACTGTCGGAAAAGCCCATCTGGTTCACGAATGTCCTTCAGGGAAGGAAATCTGCCGTGCGGACCCGGTCTGGCTCACATGTGACTCCAGAGCCGCAGCAATGTGGTTGACTCTCAACTGCCCTCGGGCAAGTAGGGATGGGCAATAAATGTTGGCCCAGCCAGCGACGCCCATGTACCACGAACAAATAATAAAAAAAACATAAACAGCTACATCCCCAATACAATTTTTTGCAATGTTTCATAAGTTACAGCCAACCAGCCTGAATGTGCTTCAGTATCCCGACTCACTGTTCCGTGCCTGCTGACGAATTATCTATCCAATCCAGGCTGACAACCTGAGCCACAATCGGACACCTCGACTCTTTGTGCTGCATGCTATGGGATTGTTGTAATCCAAATCTATGACATCAACTGGCCCCATCGTGTAGGGCGGTGAACTCACTTGCCTACATGACAAGGGTGTGATTCAGTATACTACCAATGATGTGAGTTCAATCTCCCTACAGGCTGCAGAAATTTGTAAATATTGTCTCCACACCTTGTCCAAGAGTGGCATAGACAGAGTGGATAGTCAGAGGCTCTTTCCTAGGGTAGAAAAGTCAAGTACTCGGGGCCATAGGTTTAAGGAGCGTGGGGAAAAGATCAGAGGAGATCTGTGAGGCAAGTTTTTTACACAGAGGGTGGTGAATGGCTGGAACGCGCTGCCCGAGGAGGTGGTGGGAGCAGGTACGATAGCGGCATTTAAGGGGCATCTCGATGAATACATGAATAGAATGGGAATGGAAGGTTACGGATTCTGTAAGTGCATACGGTTTTAGTTTAGGCAGGCATTATGATCAGCGCAGGCTTGGAGGGCCGAAGGGCCTGTTCCTGTGCTGTACTGTTCTTTGTTCTTTGAGTGGTGAACTGAAATGGGCAGCACGGTGGTACAGTTGTTGGCACTGCTGCCTCACAGTGCCAGGGACCCGGGTTCGATTCCTGGCTTGGATCACTGTCTGTGCGGAGTCTGCATGTTCTCTCCGTGTGTGCATGGGTTTCCTCCGGGTGCCCAAGTTGTCTCCCACAGTCTGAAAGCCGTGCTGGTTAGGTGCATTGGCCATGTTAAATTCTCCCTCTGTGTACCCAAACAGGCACTGGAGTGTGGGGACTAGGGGATTTTCACAGTAACTACATTGCAGTGTTAATGTAAGCCTACTTGTGACAGTAATAAAAACAGCACATTTACTATATCAGCAGTTATCTATTTCAGTGCACTAAAGTCGGCTTTAAGTTTTGGCGATGTTATATGGTTTAAATCCCTCGACTTATACTTATACTTCCACTCCAGATATTGAGAGCTCCTTGCTCTTATGAGTAAGTCCATTGGTTATCCCCTATTCCTGCTATGGAAATGACGTGTTCCACTGTGAAAACAGATGCAGAATACAGAACCCTCAAAATAAAGATTCAGAAGGGTCCAGAGGGGGAATTCTTTCACATAGAGTGTGGTGAGTGTCTGGAACAAGCTGCCAGAGGCAGTAGGAGAGGGGGGTACAATTTTCTATATTAAAAAGCGTTTAGTCAGTTACATGGGTACGATGGGTATGGAGAGACATGGGTCAAATGCGGTCAATTGGGACGAGCTTAAAGGTAAAAACTGGGCGGCACGGACACGTTGGGCCGAAGGGCCTGTTTCCATGCTGTAAACCTCAATGACTCGATAACATAGGAACAGGAATTAAGAGCAGAAGTCGGCAAATTCAGCCCTTCGAGCCTGATCCGTCATTCAATCAGATCATGGCTGATCTCTCCCTGTTCTCAAATCCACCCCCCCACCTGTTCCCCATATCCCCCTAATCCCTTTTTTATTAGAAATATATCCATCTCCTTCCTGAAACCATTCAATGATTCAGACTCCCCCGCGCGATGGGGCAGCGAGTTCCACAAACTCAGCACCCTCTGCGAGAAGTAGTTCCTCCTCATCTCAGTTTTAAATCTATCGCCTCTCAACCTATACCCTGTGACCTCTTGTTCGAGATTGCCCCATAAGAGGAAACATTTGGTCTACAGTTACTTTATCAATCCCTTTTAAAATTTTATATACCTCCATCAGATCCCCTCTCATCCCTCTGAACTCCAGTGAGTACAAGCCCAAAGTGATTAATCTCTCCTCATACGTCAATCCTCTCATCCCCAGAATCAATCTGGTGAACCTCCTCTGAACTGCCTCCAATGCAGCATCATCCTTCCTCAAATAAAGAGACCACAACTGGACACAATACTCCAGACACTCTGTGGGATTTTCATAGAATCATAGATAAAAAGATTCTTATCACTTGGAAAGGTTTCATCAGTAATGAGGGGACCTTAGTACATTTTGTTTGACCCGAAGTGGGAGGCAGCCATTCCTGATCGAAACTGGACGATCTTAATATCTTGGAACAGTGGAGTTCAAAGAGGTGCGAGAGACAATGAAATGGGGGATGGGAGGGAAGGAGGAAATGTAAAGAAAGTCACTGAGCTGAGTTATATGATTAGAGATAGAGGTGAGAGGGGAAAGATTTCAAAGGGAACTGAGGGGCAACTTCTTCAAACGGAGGGTGGTGTGTGCATGGAATGAGCTGCCGGAGAAAGTGGTTGAGGCAAGTTCAGTACCAACATTTAAAAAGCATTTGGATCGAGGGAAAGGATTAGAGGGATATGGACTGAACGCGGGCAATTGGGACCAACTGGGAGGGCACCATGGTTAGCATGGACTGTTTGGGCCGAAGGGCCTGTTTCCATGCTGTATTGCTCTGTGACTCGATATAGGCTGCGTGAGGAGATATTCTGTGACTAGCACTCTGCTGAGTGAAGTTGTAAAACTTGAAGTGTCCTTCCAGAAACCAAGAAAGATTTATGTTTCAAAATACACCCCTGTTTCTGAATATTTTGGATTTCCACAGTGCAGTGGAAGAGTGTCAGAATTCATGTGGTTTGCCTTGAATATTGTGATAGCAGTTTTGCCTTGAGTATTATTTCTGGAATTTGATCGATCAACATCTGTAAGAGATAATTGACAAGAAATTAGCAGGGGGTTAGCAGGGTAAATATGTGGGGTTATGGGGATAGGGCCTGGGTGGGAATGTGGTCAGTGCAGACTCGATGGGCCAAATAACCTCCTTCTGCACTGCAGGGATTCTATGATTCTATGATCTTGGTTTCAGATAAAGCTCGGCACAACATCGTGGGCCGAAGGGCCTGTTCTGTGCTGTACTGTTCTATGTTCTATCTATGAAAGTGCTTATAAGACTATTGTCACCAACTGGAATTTTAATAAGACTGTCCATAGTATACCACCTAAATCTCCCACACCTCATTTTTAAATGTTGCCTCCTCGTAACTGACCCTTCAGCTCAGGGGAACAGCTGCTCTCTCTCCACCCTGTCCATGTCCTTCATAATCTTGTACACCTCGATCAGGTCACCCCTCAGTCTTTGCTCCAGAGAGAACAAACCAAACCTATCCAACCTCTCTTCATAGCTTAAATGTTCCATCCCAGGCAGTATCCTGGTGAATCTCCTCTGCACCACCTCCAGTGCAATCACATCCTTCCTATAATGTGTCGACCAGAACTGCACACAGTACTCCAGCTGTGGCCAAACCAACGCTCCTATACAACTTCATCATGACCTCTACGTTTTTGTAATTTATACCACGATTGACAAAGTTGAACAGTAATATTCCAGCAACGAGGAATCGCTGGCAACCCCTCATCACACCTCAGCAGCAATAGACGCTGGTCGGGCCTGTGGTCCCGTGAGCCGTCCCTCTGGTCAGGAGGGAACCACTGCCGTTCCATCAGCCCAGGTATTCTGCTGCGGGGAAGCAACTTCACTCTCTCCAAAGTTAGGAGGTGGTGGGAGGAAGCCTCCTCATAGCAGACGTTATGTCCAATCTATAAAGGGTGTAGCCGTGACGGAGTGGTTAGCACTGCTGCCTCACAGAGCGAGGGACCCGGGTTCGGTTCCCGGCTTGTGTCACTGCCTGTGTGGAATCTGCATGTTCTCTCCATGTACTGAGCACAGTACGCCAAGTGGGGTCTGACGAGGGTCTGATATAGCTGCATTATTATCACCGGCCTCCTAAACTCAATCCCTCGATTGTTAAAGGCCAGCACACCATACGCCTTCTTAACCACCTCCTCGACCTGCAGGGCCTATTTTAGAGTCATATGGACCCGGACCCCAAGGTCCTTCTGATCCTCTACAGTACTAAGAATCTTTCCCTTTTTATTGGGAAACACGTAGGGCGGCACGGTAGCACAGTGGTTAGCACTGCTGCTTCACAGCTCCAGGGTCCCGGGTTCGATTCCCGGCTCGGGTCACTGTCTGTGTGGAGTTTGCACATTCTCCTCGTGTCTGCGTGGGTTTCCTCCGGGTGCTCCGGTTTCCTCCCACAGTCCAAAGATGTGCGTGTTAGGTTGATTGGCCAGGTTAATAATTGCCCCTTAGAGTCCTGGGATGTGTAGGTTAGAGGGATTAGCGGGTAAAATGGGTGGGGCCTGGGTGGGATTGTGGTCGGTGCAAACTCGATGGGCCGAATGGCCTCCTTCTGCACTGTAGGGTTTCTATGATTTTCTATGATTTCTATGATTGCACTCCTTCATCCCATTTGACCTGCCAAAATGGACCACTACGCATTTATCTGGGTTGAAGTCCATCTGCCACTTCTCCGCCCAGTCTTGCATCCTATCTATCTCCCTCTGTAACTTCTGACATCCCTCCAGACTATTCACCACCCCACCAACCTTCGTGTCATCGGCAAACATACCAACCCATCCCTCCACTTCATTATCCAGGTCATTTCTGAAAATGACAAACAGCAAAGGTCCCAGAACAGATCCCTGGGGCACACCACTGGTGACCGACCTCCATTTAGAAAAAGACCCAACCATATAGAGTCTGGGAACAATGGAAAGGGATGTTCCAATTATGGATCAGAATCTGAGAGCAATATACTGAATTGTTCCGATACTGGATCGAAATCTGAGAACAATAGACTGCAATGTTCCAATACTGGATTGGAATCTGAGAACAATAGAAATGGATGTTCCATGAATGGATCAGAATCTGAGAACAATACACTATCATGTTCCAATACTGGATTAGAATCTGAGAGAAATAGACTGCAATGTTCCAATAATGGATCAGAATCTGAGAACAATAGACTGGGATGTTCCAATAATGGATGAGAAGCTGGAAAGAAAGGACCGGGATGTTCCAATAATGGATAGGATTCGAAGAACAATACACTGTAATGTTCCAATACTGGATCAGAGTCTGAGAACAGTAGACTGCAATGTTCCAATAATTGATCAGAATCTGAGTACTATAGGCTGCAATGTTCCAATACGGATTAGAATCTGAGAAAAATACACTGTCATGTTCTATTACTGGATCAGAATCTGAGAACAATAGATTGCAATGTTCAAATAATGGATCAGAATCTGAGAACAATAGACTGCAATGTTCAAATAATGGATCAGAATCTGAGAACAACAGTCTCTAACATTCCAAAAATGAATCGGAATCTCAGATCAATAGACGGCAATGTTTCAAAACTGGATCAGAATGTGGGAACAATGGACCGGGATGTTCCAATAATGGATAGGATTCGAAGAACAATACACTGTAATGTTCCAATACTGGATCAGAACCTGAGAACAGTAGACTGCAATGTTCCAATAACGGATCAGAATCTGAGAACAATTGGCGGCACGGTAGCACAGTGGTTAGCACTGCTGCTTCACAGCTCCAGGGTCCCGGGTTCGATTCCCGGCTCGGGTCACTATCTGTGTGGAGTTTGCACATTCTCCCCGTGTCTGCGTGGGTTTCCTCCGGGTGCTCCGGTTTCCTCCCACAGTCCAAAGATGTGCGGGTTAGGCTGATTAGCCAGGTTAAAAAAAATTGCCCCTTAGAGTCCTGGGATGTGTAGGTTAGAGGGATTAGCGGGAAAAATATGTGGGGGTAGGGCCTGGGTGGGATTGTGGTCGGTGCAGACTCGATGGGCCGAATGGCCTCCTTCTGCACTGTAGGGTTTCTATGATTTCTATGAATAGACTGCAATGGACTGTAATGTTCCAATAAAGGATCCTAATCTCAGAAAAAAATAGGGTAATGTTTCAATAATTGATCAGAATCTGAGAACAATGGACTGTAACGTTTCAATAAAGGATCATAATCTGAGAACAATACTCTGTTAGGTTCCAATACGGGATCAGAATCTGAGAACAAAAGACGGTAATGTTTCATTAGTTGATCAGAATCTGAGAACAATGGACTGTAATGTTCCAATAATGGATCAGAATCTTAGAACAAGAGAATGCAATGTTCGAATATTGGATCAGAATCTGAGAACAACAGACTGGAATGTTGCACTAAAGGATCAGAATCTGAGAACAATACAGTGCAAGGTTCCATTATGGATCAGAATCTGGGAACAATAGACTGTAATTTTCCAATACTGGTTCAGTTTCTGAGACAAATAGACTGCAATTTTCCAATAATGGATCAGAATCTGAGAACAATACTCTGTAAAGTTCCAATACGGGATCAGAATCTGAGAACAATAGGTTGTAATGTTCCAATAATTGATCAGAATCTACGAACAATAGACTGCAATGTTCCAACACAGGATTAGAATTTGAGACAAATAGACTTTAATGTTCCGATACAGGATTAGAATTTGAGATCAACAGACTGCAATGTTCCAATACTGGACCAGAATCTGAGAACAACAGACTGCAATGTTCCAATACTGGACCAGAATCTGAGAACAACAGACTGCAATGTTCCAATACTGGATCAGAATCTGAGAACAATAGACTGGAATGTTCCAATAATCATAGAAATCATAGAAACCCTACAGTACAGAAAGAGGCCTTTCGGCCCATCGAGTCTGCACCGACCACAATCCCACCCAGGCCCTACCCCCATATCTTCCCACTAATCCCTCCAACCTACGCATCTCAGGACACTAAGGGAAATTTTTAGCATGGCCAATCAACCTAACCCGCCCATCTTTGGACTGTGGGAGGAAACCGGAGCACCCGGAGGAAACCCACGCAGACACGAGGAGAATGTGCAAACTCCACACAGACCGTGACCCGAGCCGGGAATCGAACCCAGGTCCCTGGAGCTGTGAAGCAGCAGTGTTAACCACTGTGCTACCATGCCGCCCGGCAGAACATGGATCAGAAGTTGGAATCAATGGACCGGGATGTTCCAATAATGGATTGGATTCTAAGAACAATACACTGTAATGTTCCAATACTGGATCAGAACCTGAGAACAGTAGACTGCAATGTTCCAATAATTGATCAGAGTCTGAGAACAATAGGCTGTAATGTTCCAATAATGGATTAGAATCTGGGAACAAATGACCGGGATGTTACAATTCTGGATCAGAATCTGAGAACAATAGAATGTAATATTCCTAAACTGGATCAGAAGCTGAGAGCAAGAGACTGCAATGTTCCAGTACTGGATTAGAATCTGGGACCAATAGACCGGGATGTTCCAATAATGGATCACATTCTGAGAACAATACTCTGTAATGTTACAATACTGGATCAGAATCTGAGAACAATAGACTGCAATGTTCCAATAATGGATCAGAATCTGAGATCAATAGACTGCAAAGTTTCAATCCTGCATCAGAATCTGAGAAAAAGGGACCGCAAGTTCCAATACTGGATCAGAATGTGGGAACAATGGTCCGGGTTGTTCCAATACTGGATCATAATCTGAGAACAGTAGACTGCAATGTTCCAATACTGGATCATAATCTGAGAACGGTAGACTATAATGTTCCAATACTGGATCAGAATCTGAGGACAATAGACTGCAATGTTTGAATACTGGATCGGATTCTGGGAACTAGCGGTTGTAATGTTCCAATACTGGTTCAGACTCTGAGAAAAAAACAGACTGCAAATTTCCAATAATGGATCAGTTTCTGTGAAAAAGAGATTGTAATGTTCCAGTACTGGATCAGAATCTGAGAACAATACACTGCAAAGTTCGAATACTGGATCGGACTCTGAGAACAATAGGCTGTAATGTTCCAATCATTGATCAGAATCTGAGAACAATAGACTTCAATGTTCCAATACTGGCTCAGATTCTGAGAACAATAGACTGTAATGTTCCAATCCTGGTTCAGAGTCTGTGAACAATGGAAAGGGATGTTCCAATAATGGATCAGAATCTGAGAACAATAGACTGCAATGGTTCAATAATGGATCTGAATCTGAGAACAATAGATCGTAATGTTCCAATACTGGATCGGAATCTGAGAACAATACACTGTAATGATCCAATACTGGATTAGAATCGGAGAACAATAGACTGCAATGTTCCATTATGGATCAGAATCTGGGAACAATAGACTGGGATGTTCCAATAATGGATGAGAAGCTGGAAACAATGGACCGGGATGTTCCAGCAATGGATAGGATTCGAAGAACAATACACTGTAATGTTCCAATCCTGGATCAGAACCTGAGAACAGCAGACTGCAATGTTCCAATAATTGATCAGAATCTGAGAACTATAGTCTGTAATGTTACAATACAGACTAGATTCCGATAAAAATACAGTCATGATCTAATACTGGATCAGCATCTGAGAACAATAGACTGCAATGTACAAATAATGGATCAGAAACTTAGAACAATAGTCTCTAACATTCCAATCATGAATCGGAATCTCAGATCAATAGACGGCAATGTTTCGAAACTTGATCAAAATCTGAGAACAAGAGACTGCAATGTTCCAATACTGGATCAGAATGTGGGAACAATGGACCGGAATGTTCCAATACTGGATCAGAATCTGAGAACAAGAGACTGCAATGTTCCAATACTGGATCAGAATCTGGGAACAATAGACATGGATTTAATAATACTGGACCAGAATCTGAGAACAATAGACTGAAATGTTCCAAGACTGGGTCATAATCTGAGAACAATGGACTGCAATGTTCCAATAAAGGATCATAATCTGAGAACAGTACTCTAAAGTTTCAATACGGGATCAGAATCTGAGAACAAAAGATGGTAATGTTTCAATAATTGTTCAGAATCTGAGGACAATGGACTGTAATGTTCCAATAAAGGATCATAATCCGAGAACAAAGGACATTAATGTTGCAATGATGGATCAGAATCTGAGAACAATAGACTGCAATGTTCGAATACTGGATCAGAATCTGAGAACAACAGACTGGAATGTTCCAATACTGGATCATAATCTGAGAACAACAGACGGCAATGTTCGAATAATGGATCGGACTGTGAGAACAATAGGCTGTAATGTTACAATCCTGGTTCAGAATCTGAGAAAAATAGACTGCAATTTTCCTGTAATGGATCAGAATCTGAGAACAATAGACTGGATTGTCCCAATATTGGTTCAGAACCGTAGAAAAACAGACTGCAATTTTCCAATAATGGGTCAGAATCTGAGAACAATGGAATGAAAAGTTCCAATAATGGAGCAGAATCTGGAAACAGTGGTCCTGGATGTTATAATACTGGCTCAGAACCAGAGCACGATAGGCTGCAATGTTCCAATACTGGATCAGAATCAGAGATCAATACACTGTCAGTTTCCAATGCGGCATCAGAATCTGGGTACAATAGACCGGGATGTTCCAATACTGGATCAGAATCTGAGAACAACAGACTGCAATGTTCGAATAATGGATCGGACTCTGAGAACAATAGGCTGTAATGTTCCAATCCTGGTTCAGAATCTGAGAAAAATAGACTGCACTTTTCCTGTAATGGATCAGAATCTGAGAACAATAGACGGTAATGTTCTAATACTGGTTCAGAATCTGAGAACAATAGACTGTAATGTTCCCATAATGTATCAGAATCTGAGAACGATAGACTGTAATGTTCCCATAATGTATCAGAATCTGAGAACGATAGACTGTAATGTTCCAATACTGGATCACGATCTGGGAATAATAGAATGGGATGTTACAATACTGGATCAGAATCTGACAACAGTAGACTGTAATGTTGGAACATAAGAACATAAGAATTAGGAGCAGGAGTAGGCCATCTAGCCCCTCAAGCCTGCTCCGCCATTCAATAAGATCATGGCTGATCTGATAGTGGGTTTAGTTCCACTTACCCGCCCGCTCCCCATAACCCTTAATTCCCTTATGGTTAAAAATCTATCTATCTGTGACTTAAACACATTTAACGAGGTAGCATCGACTGCTTCATTGGGCAGAGAATTCTAAAGATTCACTCCGCTCTGGGAGAAGAAGTTCCTCCTCAACTCTGTTCTAAATTGACTCCCCCATATTTTGAGGCTAAGCCCCCTAGTTCTTGTTTACATTGTAAGTGGAAATAACCTCACTTCTTCTACCCTGTCTAGCCCCTTCATTATCGTTTATGTCTCCACAAGATCTCCCCTCAACCTTCTAATCTCCAATGAGTACAGGCCCAGTCTACTCAATCTCTCCTCATAAGCTGACCCCCTCATCTCCGTATTCGACCTGGTGAACCTTCTCTGTACCCCCTCCATAGCTAATATATCCTTTCTTAAATAAGGGGACCAAAACTGTACCCAGTACTCTAGGTGCGGCCTCACCAGTACCCTGTACAGTTGCAGCATGACCTCCCTGCTTTTATACTCCATCCCTCTCGCGATAAAGGCCAACATTCCATTTGCCTTCTTGATCACCTGCTGCACCTGCAAACTGAGTTTTTGTGATTCATACACAAGGACCCCCAGGTCCCTCTGCACAGTAGCATGTTGTAATTCTTCACCGTTTAAATAAGAGTCCATTTTACTATTATTCCTTCCAAAGTGGATAACCTCACACTTACCAACGTTATACTCCATCTGCCAGATCCTTGCCCACTGACTTAGCCGATCCAAATCTCACTGCAGACTCTCTTTGTCCTCCACGCAATTTGCTTTCCCACTCATCTTTGTGTCATCCGCAAACTTTGTTACCCTACACTCGGTCCCCTCCTCCAGATCGTCTATGTATATGGTAAATAGTTGAGGCCCCAGCACCGATCCCTACGGCACGCCACTAGTCACTGATTGCCAACCGGAAAAGCACCCATTTATTCCGATTCTCTGCCTTCTGTTTGATAGCCAATCCTCAATCCACGCTAACACTTTACCCCCAACTCCGTGTACCTTTATCTTATGCAGCAACCTTTTTGTGAGGCACCTTATCGAATGCCTTCTGGAAATCAATTTACACAACATCCACCGGTTCCCCTCTGTCAACTGCACTCGTCGTATCCTCAAACAATTCCAGTAAATTAGTCAAACATGGCTTTCCCTTCAAGAATCCATGCTGCGTCTGCTTGATTGAACCATTCTTTTCCAGGTGTCCTGTTATGTCTTCCTTAATGATAGATTCCAGCATTTTCCCAACTACGGATGTTAAGCTAACCGGCCTGTAGTGACCTGCCTTTTGTCTACCTCCTATTTTAAACAGTGGCGTTACATTAGCTGTTTTCCAATCAGCTGGCACCTCCCCAGAGTCCAGTGAATTTTGATAAATTACAACTAATGAATTTGCTATTACTTCTGCCGTTTCTTTTAGAACCCTGGGATGCATTCCATCTGGACCAGGGGACCTGTCTACCTTTAGTCCCATTAGCCTACCGAGCACTACCTCTTTAGTAATAGTGATCGTTTAAAGGTCCTCACCCCAGACAGTCCCGGGTAAGGGCAGAAGTTGTTTTTTGTAGTTTAGTTAGGGCATCATGATTGGCATAGGTTTGGAGGGCCGAAGGGCCTGTTCCTGTGCTGTACTTTCCTTTGTTCTTTGTTGATTATTGATTACCTTGGATGACACCCTCAGGATATAGTCTCCTTTACTGACAACTTTGCTTACATTATCATCAAAATGGTCTCACGAATGGACCCTGAGGAAGGGTCACACAGACGTGAAACATTGGCTCTATTCTCTCTCCACAGATACTGTCAGACCTGCTGAGATCTCCCAGCATTTTCTGTTTTTGTATTCATTTACTGACTCCATTTGCTTTCATTCCCACGCAGCGTTCTCATGTTCAGTTGACATGTAAATGTTGAAATGTTCAGCAAACTGCTGGTTAATTCCGGGAAATATTAAGGCAAGTCCCGGAAAAATACATCATTCTTCAATCCATCTCGCACCAGCTCCCCCGTCCTTTACGTCTCTCCTATAGATTGCAACAACCCTTTCTTCATCCTCGCCAAGAGTATCGTCACCTTGGCTCATTCCTCTGCCAGGTCACAGGCTCCACATGAAGCCAAGAGCCAGAGAACCAGTTGGGAGCAGCACACTTGTTTATAAAGCGAGAATTCACAATACAGGAGACGCTGAGCTTGATAATTTACCATAATGTGGACATTCCAGAGCATCATCCTTCTGTTTGGACTGCTGGATACAGTCATGGGGTGGGGGGGGGGGTAGGGTCTTCGAGGGCCGAAGGGCCTGTTCCGGTGCTGTACTTTCCTTTGTTCTTTGTATGTATGAGTGACATGGTGGCACAGTGGTTAGCACTGCTGCCTCACAGTGCCAGAGACCCGGGTTTGATCCCTGGTTTGGGTCACTGTCTGTGTGGAGTCTGCACGTTCTCCCCGTGTCTGCATGGGTTTCCTCCGGGTGCCCCGGTTTCCTCCCACAGACCAGAAGACGTGCTGTTTAGTTGCATTGATCATGCTAAATCCTCCCTCAGTGAACCCGAACAGGCGCCGGATTGTGGCAACTGGGAGATTTTCACAGCAACGTCATTGCACTGTTAATGTGAGCCTACTTGTTACATGAATAAATAAGCTTTAGAAACTTGATCAGCGCTGTGTGAAAAGCAGAGAATGACTGTCTTACACCATTGTATCAGTCACATTCTCAAAGGGGCCACACATTCAAAAGGAAATCCAAGCACCTCATGCTAAACAGTAACTTGTGGGCAGGAAATGCAGCCTTGGCACAGTCACCATCTCGTTAGTGCTCCCTCACAGCGCCAGGGATCCTGGGTCGAATCCGATCTCGGGTCATTGTCTGTGTGGAGTCCGCACATTCTCCCCGTGTCTGCATGGGTTTCCTCCGGGGGCTCCACTTCCCTCCCACAGTCCAAAGATGTACAGATTAGGTGCATTGGCTGTGCTAAAAATTGCCCGTTATTGTCAGGGGGACTTTCAGGGTGGATGCGTGGGGTTACGGAAATAGGGCCTGGGTGGGATTGTTGTTGGTTCAGACTCAATGGGCCAAATGGCCTCTTTCGCACTGTTGGGTTTCTGTGATACAATTTATGATGAGTCTGTACTGACCACAATCCCAACCAGGCCCTATTTCCGTAACCCCACATATTTACCCCACGAACACCTCTAATGTACACATTTTGGACACGAAGGGAAAATTTAGCCTATAATTCACCCCACTGATAGTCTCAATAGATTACAATTATGTCGTATCTTTAATGTAATTAAACAGAACGTAATGAAAAACATGAAACATATTTCTAATCTGAATTTCTCATCACAATGAAACACAATTTTCATTGAAAATTGGGGATGAAGCCGGAATGATCGAGAGTTTCAGGTTTCTCGGTGTCCAGATCACCAACAACCTGTCCCGATCCCTCCACACATTCGCTACAGTTAAAAAACCACCAACGCTTGTACTTCCTCAGGAGGCTCAGGAAATTTGGCATGTCCACTACGACTCCCAACAACTTTTACAGATGCATCATGGAAAGCATTCTTTCTGGTTGTATCACAGTTCCTGCTCTGCCCAAGGCTGCAGGAAACTATAAAGGTTTGTGAACAATGCCGAATCCATCTCTCAAACCAGCCTCCCACCCATTGACTCTGTCTCCACTTCCTGCTGCGTCGGGAAAAGCAGCCGGTATAATCAAGGACCCCACGCACCCCGGATATTCTCTCTTCCACCTACTTCCATCGGGGAAAAGATACAAAAGTCTAAGGCCATGTACCGACGGATGCGAGAGCAGCTTCTTCCCTGCTGCCATCAGACTTTTGAATGGATCCATCTTATATTAATTAGGTAACCATATATAATATATATATATATATAAAATGTAATACCTTATTATTATATTAAGTTGATATTTCTCTAGCTATGATGGTAACACTACATTCTGCATCCTCTCCTTTTTGAAGGGTATGCTTTGTCTGTATAGCTTGCAAGAAACAATGTTTTTCGCTGTATACTAATACATGTGACAATAATAAATCAAATCAAATCCAATCATTGCTCCTTCTCAGCGCCAGCATTGCAGTGTGTTGTTTGTTTTCTCACCTGTAATTGATTACTCTAATAGGTTGCTCTGCCGAGTCTCAGGAGTGTTTCTGCTGTTTATTAAAGAGAAGACCTTCAGTGTGAGACCTCAGTAAATGGCCATGGTTTATGCCAGAGGCAGACACCATCGCTTCTCTCAGAAAACACACTGATCCACTATCAGTCAAGCTGGAGCCAGTTACTGTCCTATTCTCGCTGCCAATGGAGTTCCTGGTCGGTGATTGCAACCGATTAAAATATATTTATCCGTGTCACAAGTAGGCTTACATTAACACTACAATGAAGTTACTGTGAAAATCCCCTAGTCACCACACTCCGGCTCCTGTTCGGGTACACTGAGGGAGAATTTCGCATGGCCAATGCAACTAACCAGCACGTCTTTCAGATTGTGGAAGGAAACCGGAGGAAACCCACGCAGACATGGGGAGAACCTGCAGACTCTGCACAGGCAGTGGCCCAAGCCGGGAACCGAACCCGTATCCCTTGTTGTTGAGGCAGCAGCGCTGTCCACTGTGACACCGCTCCACCCAAAAAAGAGGTTACATGATGTCTGCTATGAGGAGGCTCCCTCCCATCACCTCCTAACTTTGGAGAGAGTGAAGTTTCTCCCCGGAGCAGAACACCTGGGCTGATGGAACGGCAGTGGTTCCCTCCTGACCAGAGTGACTGCTCATGGGACCACAGACCCGACCAGCTTCTATAGCTACTGAGGTGTGATGAGGGGTTGCCAGTGATTAGTCTTTGCTGGAATATTACTGTTCAACTTTGTCAGTCGAGGTATAGATTACAAAAGCAGAGAGGTCATGATGGAGTTGTATTAGAGGGATGAGCGTTGGCGAGGCCACGGCTGGAGTACTGTGTGCAGTTCTGGTCACCACATTATAGGAAGGATGTGACTGCACTGTGGGGGGTGCAGAGGAGATTCACCAGAATACTGCCTGGGATGGAACATTTAAGGTAGGAGGAGAGGTTGGATAGGCTTGCGTTGTTTTCATTGTAGCAGCGAAGACTGAGGGGCGACCCGATTGAGGTGTTGAAGATGATGAGGGATGTGGACAGGGTGGAGAGGGAGCAGCTGTTCCTGTTATGTGAAGGGTCAGTTACAAGGGGACACAAGTTAAAAATGAAGGGTGGGAGGTTTCAGGGGGATTTGACGAAAAACGTTTTTACTCAAATGGTTTTGATGGTCAGGAATGCGCTGCGTGGGAGGGTGGTGGAGGTGGGATGCCTCACATCCTTTAAAAAGTACCTGGATGAGAATTTGGTGCGTCATAACATTCAGGGCTATGGGACTGCTGGCAAGTGGGATTGGCTGGGCAGGTCAGGGCAGTTCATGCGTCGGTGCAGACTCGATGGGCCGAAGGGCCTCTTCTGCTCTGTGGTATTCTGTGATTCTGTGATTCTGTGAACTTGATTCACCTGCTGTTTCCCCTCGCTTGAGGAATCATTCTTCCTTGTGGTGGGCGTTGGGAGGGAGAGCTGTGGTAGGGGTGATGAACTTTAACTTGTGAGCACAAATAACAATCATGAATTGGAAAGCAAATCTAACATCGGCTTTCTGCAGCTCTTTGATTTCATACAGGAAGTGTACAAAATGTGTCCCATCTAATTGGAGCTGCTTTATCATTCTTCTGAAGGTTAGTCAGATGTTGCCCCGCACCGTCCTCTTCCCCACCCTCACACACATTCCCAGCATGGCATGGCACAGTGGCAAAGTGGTTAGCACTGCTGCCTCACAGCGCCAGGGACTCGAGTTCAATTCTGGCCTCGGGTCACTGTCTGTTCGCACGTTCTCCCCGTGTCTGCGTGGGTTTCCTCCGGATGCACCGGCTTCCTCACAGTCCAAAAATGTTTCGGTCAGGTGGATTGTCCATGCTAGATTGTCCCTTAATATCCAAAGACGAGCTGGTTAGGTGCATTGGCCATGCCAAATTCTCCCTCAAAGTACACAAACAGGCGCCAAAGTGTGGCGACCAGGGGATTTTCACAGTAACTTCATTGCAGTGTCAATGTAAGCCTATTTGTGAGTAATACATATACTTCAACGTTTAACAGCATTTTGCTAATTTCGTAGCCTAGAGCTCTGGTTAACTTTCACAGCAACTGTCTCCCTTCTCTCCAGGGCACAAACCTCATGATGAATACCTACTGACCTTCAGGTGGGACAGTGGAGAATCACCAGAATGATAGAGGGATTGTCAGGATTGTATAGGATTAATAGTTGGCACGGTGGCACATTGGTTAACACTGCTGCCTCACAGCGTCAGAGACTCAAATTCAATTCCTGGCTTGGGTCTCTGTGTGGAGTTTGGACGTTCTCTCCGTGTCTGTGTGGGTTTCATCCGAATGCTGCTGTTTTCCCCCACAGTCCAAAGATGTCTCAGGTAGGTTAATTGACCTTGTCAAATTGACACTTAATGTCAGGGGGACCAGCAGGGTAAATATATGGGCTTACGGCGATAGGGAGATAAATTTGTTGAGTGTATTCAGGAGGAATTTCTCATTCAGTGTGTGGATGGCCCAAATAGAGAGGGGGCAAAACCTGAACTCCTCTTGGGAAATAAGGAAGGGCAGGTGACAGAAGTGTTAGTGAGGGATTACTTTGGGACCAGTGACCATAATTCTATTAGTTTTAAGATAGCTATGGAGAATGATATGTCTGTTCCAAAAGTTAAAATTCTAAATTGGGGCAAGGCCAATTTTGATGGCATCAGGCAGGAACTTTCAAAAGTTAATTGGGGGAGTCTGTGGGAATGCAAAGGGACATCTGGTAAGTGGCATGATTTCAAAAGTGTTTTTACCTGGGTTCAGTGTAAGTCCATTCCTCGTAGAGTCAAGGGCAAGGCTGGTAGAAATAAGGAATCCTGGATGACTTGGGATATTGAGGCCATGTTCAAGACGAAGAAGGCACATGACATGCATACGCAGCTGGGATCAAATGAACCCCTTGAAGAGTATAGAGGGTGTAGGAGTAGAGGTAAGAGAGAAATCAGGAGGGCAAAAAGAGTGCATGAGATTGTTTTGGCAGATAAGGCAAAGGAGAATCCAAAGTGCTTCCACAAATACATAAAGGGCAAAAGAATAACAAGGGAGAGAGTAGGGCCTCTTAAAGATCAACAAGGTCATCTATTTGAGGATCCACAAGGGATGGGTGAGATCTTAAATGAATATTTCTCATCAGTATTTACAGTTGAGAAAAGCATGGATGTTCGGGAACTTGGGGAAATAAATGGTGATGTCTTGAGGAGTGTACACATTACAGAGAAGAAGGTGCTGGAAGTCTTAAAGCGCATCAAGGTAGATAAATCCCCGGGACATGATGAAGTGTATCCCAGGATATTGTGGGAGGCTCGGGAGGAAATTGCGGGTCCCCTAACAGAGATGTTTGAATAATCGATTGTCACAGGTGAGGTGCCTGAAGGTTGGAGGGTGGCAACTGGTGTGCCTTTGTTTAAAAAGGGCTGTTGGGAAAAACCTGGTAACTTCAGACCAGCGAGCCTCACATCTGTAAGGTGTTGGAAGGTATTTTGAGAGACAGGATGTACAGGCGTTTAGAGACGCAAGGACTGATTAGAGACAATCAGCATGGCTTTGTGAGTGGAAAATCCTGTCTCATAAATTTGGTTGAATTTTTTGAAGGGGTAACCAGGAAGGTAGATGAGGTCAGTGCAGTTGATGTTATCTATAGACTTTAGCCAAGGCCGTTGACAATGTACCACGTGGTAGGTTGTTGCATAAGGTTAAAACTCACGGGATCCAGGGTGAGGTAACTACATGGGTACAAAATTGGCTTGATGACAGAAGCCAGAGTTTGTAGAGGGTTGTTTTTCAAACTGGAGGCCTGTGACCAGCGGAGTGCCTCAGGGATCAGTGCTGGGTCCACTGTTATTTGTCATTTATATCAATGAGTTGGATGAGAATTTAGGAGGGATGGTGAGCAAGTTTGCAGATGACACCAAGATTGGTGGCATAGTGGACAGTGAAGAAGGTTATCTCAGATTACAACGAGATCTTGATCAATAGGGCCAGTGGGCTGACGAATGGCAGATAGAGATTAATTTAGATAAATGCGAGGTGATTCATTTTGGTAGATTGAACCACGGTAGGACTTACTCAGTTAATGGTAGGGCGTTTGGGAGAGTTAAAGAACAAAGAGATCTAGGGGTACACGTTCATAGCTCCTTGAAAGTGGAGTCACAGGTGGATAAGGTAGTGAAGAAGGTTTTTCCCAGAGCAGAAGTGATGATCACGAGGGGTCACCGGCTCAAGGTGAGAGCGGCGAAGTATAACTCAGATATTCGAGGGATGTTTTTAACACATAGGGTGGTGGGGGCCTGGAATGCGCTGCCAAGTAGGGTGGTGGAGGCAGACACGCTGACATCGTTTAAGACTTACCTGGATAGTCAGATGAGCAGCCTAGGAATGGAGGGATACAAACGATTGGTCTAGTTGGACCAAGGAGCGGCATAGGCTTGGAGGGCCGAAGGGCCTGTTTCCTGTGCTGTACTGTTCTTTGAAGGCATTCCGCATGCTTGGTTTCATTGGCCACAACGTTGAATAC
This sequence comes from Mustelus asterias, assembly GCF_964213995.1. Lineage (NCBI taxonomy): Eukaryota > Metazoa > Chordata > Chondrichthyes > Carcharhiniformes > Triakidae > Mustelus > Mustelus asterias. Next base: position 79,390 of record NW_027590819.1, read on the forward strand.
TGTATTTGGGACGTCTTGTTGAAGTTGTACAAGACATTAAACATCGAAACATAGAAACTCTACAGTACAGAAAGAGGCCATTCGGCCCATCGAGTCTGCACCGAACACAATCCCACCCAGGCCCTACCCCCATATAGCGACATATTTTACCCGCTAATCCCTCTAATCTACGGACCCCAGGACTCTAAGGAGCAATTTTAGCATGGCCAATCAACCTAACCCGCACATCTTTAGACTGTGGGAAGAAACCGGAGCACCAAGAGGAAACCCACGCAGACACGTGGAAAATGCGCAATCTCCACACAGACAGTGACCCAAGCCGGAAATCGAACCCAGGTCCCTGGAGCTGTGAAGCAGCAGTGCTAACCACTGTGCTACCGTGCCACACTTGGAATACCATGTACAGTTCTGGTCACCCTATTATTGAAAGGATATTATTAAACTAGAAAGAGTGCAGAAAGTATTCATTAGAATGCTCCCGAGGCTTGATGGCTTGAGTTATAAGGAGAGTCTGGATAGACTGGGACTTTTTTCCCTGGAAGGCAGTAGATTTAGGGGTGATCTTACAGAGGTTGATAAAATAATGAGAGGCATAGATCAGCAAGAGAGTCAACATCATTTCCCAAAGGTGAGGGAGTCAAAAACTAGAGGGCATAGGTTTAAGGTGAGACAGGAGAGATACAAAAGTGTCCAGAGGGGCAACCTTTTCACTCAGAGGGTGGTGAGTGTCAGGAGCAAGGTGCCACTGGCCGTAGTAGAGGCGGGTGCAATTTTGTATTTAAAAAAAAAATTAGAAAGTTGCATGGGTAAGATGGGTATAGAGGGATATGGGCCAAATGCGGGCAATTGGGGCTAGTTTAGTGGTAAAAATTGGGCGGCATGGACAAGTTGGGCCGAAGGGCCTATTTCTATGATGTAAACCTCGATGACTCATCCACCCTTTATTCTCCATTCTCATCCAAACCAGCTGAAAGAACCTCAAAGCTGAGTGGGATTGTGGTCGGTGCAGACTAGATGGGCCGAATGGCCTCTTTCTGTACTATAGGGTTTCTATGTTTCTATGTTTAATGTCTTGTACAACTTCAACAAGACGTCCCAAATCCAGTATTCAATGTTCTGGCCAATGAAACCAATCATGCGGAACGCCTTCAAAGAACGAAAATCACAGAACAGTACAGCACAGGAAACACGAGGTTAAAGTCCGACAGGTTTATTTGGTAGCACTGTTGTACAATTGCAGTCGCTGACACTTCTGAACTCTTTTCCTCTGGGTTCCCTTACCTACCTCAGCAGCCGTCACATCCTCCTGTCCCTGACCACTTTCCAAACGGGAAAGATTTTTCAGAAGCCGTGTGACCGTCTCCTGAAACAAAGCTTCCAGGTAAAACTTTCCCTCCCTGATATGTTGCAGTGTCAAACTCCAGCTGAATGTCTCTGAGCCGAAGCTCCTCAAGCCGCAGATACTGACTGCAGACATACTTGCTCTGAATAACACCAGTATCCATGAGCACCCACATACTGCAGTCATCACACATCAACTGTCCTGATACACTTCTGATCTTAAACTAACGACTTAATTATTTCATTCAGTTATTTATTTTAGATATTAATAAATCTTATCGCAAAGTGCAGGACAAGTTTCAACCTTGGGAAAATGGACCTTGACCACTTACTAGATATTCACCAACAGCTCGCCACCTCCCCTGTTGAAAGGCAGAAACCATTTCCCACAGGAAAAAAAACGTTAAAACATACTCCCCACAAGGACCGACAAACAGACAACAGGGAACTACTGGATGCTGAATGAATAGAGTTTTACACCGTATCCGTTTATCAGCACTACATTACATCCTCATCTCGAAACTAAATGCTCAGTCAGTCTCACTGTTGTCCCTTCAAAACCATGTCTCACTCTCACCCTGCGCAAACACTGTCTTTGTTTTCACTCCACTCAATGCATTTCCCACCCACACAATTCACTATTTTGAACCCTATCAATAAAGAGTGAGCAGAACTGCAGGGAAGGAAGAGGACAGGATGTGATCCTCCAGTGACAGGCACCTTAACAAGCATTGGCAATGCATGTCATCCTGCTCCACTATGGGGGAGGCCTTGTTACCAGGGGCTGCAGACATCAGCAAGACCTGCCATGAAAGTCTGAGCCTCATCATCAGAGGTTCAAGGTGCATCCGTGCTGTGGTGAGACAGTCGGGAAGTGCATATCAAGGTGGGTGATGCCCTGGACATCTGTCTCAGTAAAATATCTTCAGGCCTGATACAATTTTTAGGAAGTGATTTATTTTGATACTAAAACTCTGTAGATCACATCGATTTGGTTTTCACAACCCGTGTGCCTCTATTGATCGGTCATTTTTAGCAGCCTAGCACTCAGCTTGTTGACACCGAAATATAACTCAGGATGAAGTTCAGAAATCAAGCAAATAATCCCCCAATCACCGGGGCTGAAGCAGGTAAGAGGAAAATGCTGCATTAGCAGCAGAATGAACCGGGTTTTACAATGTACAGGGACTGGATCGCGTATCGGAGGCGCTGGGGACTGGACCTGTTCCAGAATTGTGGATTTGGAGTTCTGGATCGCGTGCTTGTAAAACATGGAGAATCAGTGAGAAATAAAGACCCTGAGGCTTTTCCAATTTAATTATTATACTTTTATTATTTCATAATTTTACATATTGCATTGCAACCGAGGGAGAGGCAGCTGTCATACTGACAGATGCTGTGAAAATTGAAGGTACGGGCTGATTTGGCAGATTTTGTGCCCTATCTGCTGTGTTGATAAAACATGGAGAAGGAATGAGAAATAAAGACGACAAGGCTTTTAGCTCATTCTTGTACATTTATTATTTCATCATTTTACAACTCAAATTACAGATCCACTGAGGAAGAGACAGCTGCCATTCAGACACAGGCTGTGAATGTTGACAGTTCAGGGTTTAATGTGTGTCTTGTAAAAATGTCCTGCAGCTTAAATTGTTTCAAGTACATGGGGTTTTCTTTCCGAAACACCTCTTGTCCCTTTTAGACCCACATAATATGCTGCTCTGTAATGAAGCTCTTCTGATCGATGCCATGAATCAATTCCTCCGTGATCCTTATTCACCTGTCAATAGACAGATTTATCTTCATCATCACCGCTCTCATTCTCTTTATTCTCGGTCAAGACCATGTCTATTCCATTGTGTGGAACTTGGCAGTGAATTTCAGCATTGTTGCCAATATTACAGAATCCTCAACATCTTCTTCGTCCAACAGCTGGGCTTCAGCACAGGAAAGTCTTTCAAAAATACCAGCAATATTTACAAAATATCTTTCTTCTCGGACACACGGACACCGTTAAATTCAGGTTTAATTTCATCATCACCAATCAAGGAAATTTCTCGAAGATGGCAGGAAAATGCTGCATTTCTCACAGATGGGAGAGGATTTTACAATGTACAGGTACCAGACCCCATACCTGGGATGTCTGGGATCCAACATGTTCTGGTCTTGTGGACTTGGCAGATTTTGGGCTCTTTGTGGCGTGCTTATAAAACATGGAGAATGAATGAGAAATAGAGACGACAAGGCGTTTAGTTCATTATTTTACATTTATTGTTTCATAATTTTTCAACTCAAATTACATAACCACCGAGGATGAGATATCTACCGTACTGAGACAGGCTGTGAATATTGAAGGTTCAGGCACTGACTACACCGTTTAAACATGTCCTGTAGTTTATGGATTCTGGTTTCTGGATGGCATGCTTATAAAACACGGAGAATGAATGAGAAATAAATACTTTTATTTCATGATTGTACTTTTATTATTTCATAATTTTACAACTCAAATTGCATATCATCTGAGGAAGAGAAAGCAGGACTTTCACATCTGCTAATAGATCTTCAGCAACGTTTTCTCCTCAGAGAGATGAAAAACTCTAAATTCAGGTTTAATATCACCATCACCATTTAGGAACATGGGAAATGGCTTGAGGTTGTGCCTTCCTTTTATCAAACTACCTTGGGGTACCGTTGGCCTAGCCTTGGCAGCACTGCAGAGTGCATGGTTCACATTGAATACTACTTGGAATTCCCTCCCACCCAAGCCTCTGTTCAATGCAATTAGCATTTTGTGCATGGATTCAGCCTTGTATCTGGTCGCGATTGCCCGCAAAATGCATTGATCCTTGGGCTGAATGGAGGACACACATTTGGGCAGAAAATAAGTTCTGAAAACAATGTTCCTGATGAGGACAAAATAACCATGTAGCTCTCAGGAACCCCCAGAAACCGACACTGAGCCCTGGCTTCAGGGACAAAATGGCTCTCGGACCAATCAAGGGAAATTGGTTGAGACATCCATGTGCACTTATTGATTGGCCATGTAAACAACAGGGAAGACTCTGATCCCTTTGAACAATGTAATCTTTTGACTGTCACCAATAACACATGTACACATGCCCTGCTCTTTGACCTTCTTCCAATATTACCATGGAAAATTCATCCAAGTATGTCTCTGCAGCTTCATGGTCAGCGAAGGTTTCTTCACCATATACTTTCAGCACACACACACACACCATGGCAGTTTGTAAACTTGTTCTGCCACCCTGACGCTCAATAACATGGTGTTGTTAGGCCTAGCTCTTTATGGAACACTTTCGCTTTGGCCATGGTAATGGATATGTTGCACTCTGACAGTGCATGATTCACTCTAATAACACTTTGTCTCCATGGACAGTCTTTAACTGATGGAGGGTTTTCCTAACATCCGTTAATTTGGGCACATCACTGTCAGAATAACATTTAATTTCTCCATTTGCATCTTCAGATCATAAATGGGTGATGTCCCGGCACCATTCTATTTGCTTAACCTTTTCCCTGAGGTGCCTTTCTCCAGACGCATCAGTAACTCTACTTTCTGCTTCATAGTCAGTGACCTTTTGTCTTGGTGCTCCTGCCAGCCACGGGACTTTTGACATGAAAACACTCGTAATAAAGCCTGTAATTATACAGAGAGAGACATGTTCGAGCAATGGTTAAACTGCGTGTGCCGATTATGGATATGGGAATCTGGGACTTGACAAAATACTCTGTGCGTCAGTTACAAATTGTATCATGTGGCGTCAGCGTCAAGTGTAATAGGTTTTTGCGACCCTCCTGTTTCTGGGGCGCTGGATAAGGGGTCCAGTACCTGTACCAGTTTACAAGGGGAATGATTCTCATTCAAATATACTGCACAGAATTCTAGGAAGTAGCCAAGTAGTGCTGAGGTCAAAGATGGTGGAGACACTTGTGTGGGAATGGTGACTTAAATCAGCTGATGAAATATTAGCCAATGGGTCCAGCATGAATAGTGAAATCAGCTTGAGCTATAAGTGCGACACATGCTGTCGGTGTATTTGCAACAGATGGAGTGTCTGTAGTTTTCCTGTTAGAGCACTGCTGGTGAAAAATAATCTGATGAGAATTCTACCTCAACATCCAGCCCAGTGTTTGGGAAAATTATGATTCACTAAATTAAAGGAGGGTTGTCCATCAACAACACTCCATTGATATACTTGGCCTCGCAGTATCAAGCTTCATTACCCAGAGTAACAATTGGATCGTGTTTGGGAAAATTATGATTCCCTAAATTAAATGAGGTTGTCCTTATTCGTGAAATGCGTTGGGATTCTCGATTATGTCTCTGAGGTGAGAATGGCAGCATTCAACACATCTTATTCAACCAAGGCATTAGCACCTGATTCTGAGTCTGGGATTGATTCACTTAATCTTTGAAAGGAAACATTTCTCAAGAGGAATTCATAGCAGGTCATTGCTGAGATCTGCATCAGCTGGGTAACGTTTGACCAGCCAGAGTTTATGGTGGCTGAATTATACGATCCTCTCCTGAGGCTTCAGCAACCACAGGAATGGAGAGCAGAAATGGAAAGGCCGTGTCCACATTTCCCCTCTCAGCCCGCATGGCTCAGACACTCAGATGGAGCTTTTGCTGTGGGATCTGTGCAACATCTGTGCAACATCGTGGGCCGAAGGGCCTGTTCTGCGCTGTAATGTTCTATGTTCTATGTTCTATGATCTGGTGATTGAACTGAGGTCGCATTTGCCATGGACGGAAGGAAAAGGCCAGCCCCGTAAAACCCAAAGGCATGAATGGAAGTGGCCGAGAAAGTGAGGAACATTGTGGTCTCTCAAACATGGAAAAAGTGTTTCAAGAAGTTCAAGGCCCGCAGGAGGTGGGGAAAGAGCGTGTCATAACTCGCTCAGGAGCCGAGACTCGCACTCTTACTTTCCCCGCATTTCCCTGCACAACTCCACAAAACAACACCCCTTACACCTCCATTCATTCCTGTCTTTCAAGACACTTCCTCACATCCTCATCTGAAAAGCCAAAGTGCTCACTCAGCAATATGTGCCGTCACAGCCGTCTTACTCTCACCATGCACGAACACTGGCTTTGTATTCACTCCACTCAATGGATTTCTCACTCTCACAATTCTCTATTTCCATTCCTTTTGGGTTTACGAACAAATTTGCTGTAAAAGTTGCAATGTTCTCATCCCTCAACCATTCCCACTGATACAGCATTTGGATAGATGTCTGTGGGAAGGTCATTGCTGACCGTCAATTATAAATAAATTAAAGAATGTCGAGCTGGCACTGAGAAAAAGACTAGGACACAGAGGATGATGACGTGAGGAGCATTTCAAATGTCCTCCATTCCTCCTGAGCTTTCTCCAGACAATGATTGGTTTTGGGTTGGGATTCGATCGCTCTTGTAATTGATCCCCTTGCCTTTGATACGTCATTTCTCATGATTTCATGGTTTGGTCAAAACCCTATTTCTTCACATTCATCCTGACACGAACCATGTACCTGTAGCAGAAGAAGAAATTAGACACAGAAAATACTGGACAGTAACAAGTATAACAACAGGTATTTTATAGCTTCCCTCAAATAGTAAAAACATTCATCCCATAAGTACTGAAGATTCTGAGTGTAAAACGGATTGGTTTGATACACTTCTTGTAATTTCACTGGTGTCAGCTCAGTATGAAAAGCAGAAGAGTCCATAAGTTCTGGAGTTGAACAACATACAACTTTTTCAAACCATTTCCCAGTTTCTGCCTCGAAAGCTTTTCGTGCCAAGTGTCTGAATGAAGAATTTCTTCAACTCTCCACACTTCGCTTTCTCACGTCTGAGTGCTCGGTGTTGGTGGAACATCTGAGCAGCTGAATGGTGATGTGTTCACTCTGCCCTTATTTAGTAATTCCTTCCATCCCGACACTGCATTCAATATCAATCAGCCGCCTCAAGGGGAAGGTTCTCAACTACCTGTAAAAATGAACATTTTACAGCACCAACCTTGTGAGTGCCAGCTGGCTGCCAATGTTCCATTGTTCAAGCTCCCTTCGCAAAACAAAGATGTTCAGACCTTCTGCACATCCGCTTTCACTCCTAAAGGAAGCAACCAGAGAGTAAGGGTCGGTGCAGCTCCATTTCTGTCACTGGAACTGGGTGTGAAACCTCCTGTCTCTAATTTATCCAGTTTACAAACCCAATGAAATGTGTGATCTCACTGTGATACCACAGTTTCCCTCATCCAGTTAAAGGGCCTCATCCTGATGCGGGTCATGGGGAAACATCCCTGGGTTTCACTTTGGCCGTCATGATAGAAGGACCTAGAATGTAAAAACAAATTCAGCGAATAGGAGGAGGGACTGACCTTAATGAGAATATTAGCCTTCTCCCAGCCACATTCCCCGAGTGAATGATGAACCCAATGGTCCACCATCCTGTTGAGTTTGGAGAGCTGAATGCTCCAGATCATCAATGATGCCGGAGACATTGATCAGGACCCACTGAAGCTGGGCTTTAATCATTGGCTGGGGAATTGATTGCTGCCAATGGGAAGGTTTACATGGAGCCCATTCCAATTCAGACTGCACGATACATGTTGTTTAGATCAAGACCTTTCAATAAGTTGCTGCCCAAGAGTAGGGCAATAGTTGATGAACCACTTCTGTTCAGATTTATTGTGTACAAGTGGAGGGGAGAGTGAAGAATGTGGTAAATGCCTTCCTGAACCTTTAGTGTGAGGCACAGTAAAGGAATGTACTACTGCCCACACTTCAGACTGACGCCAGTAATAGAGCTGCAATCATTTACAAAGCATGGAGTGAGCACCAAATTCAAGGACCGATAGCAGCCAGTCAGTGCGAGACATAACTGACAGTTGGGCTGTGTGATCATCATTACCCAAGTTCCAGAGCCCAGACTATCGATAAGCAACAATATTGAAGATTTATTTGCAACCGCAACTTCAGCTGTTCCATCCTACTCTTCATCAGTATTACTGGCTCTGTTATAATCATCACGTTGCTCATTATCATGTTCACAAATTACATTACAAGGTAATGATGTCGAGAAAAACCAATCAATGGCTGCATCTTCCTGTTTAATCTGCTGGTTGACTCCATTCCCATTGGTCACGCCCACTTCAAAAAGTAAACCTGTTCACTTCTGCTTAACCGCCCACCTTCACTCCGAGGTAGGTCGAGCCGTTAGTAAGAATCTGAGAGTTCCACTGCACCTGGCTCTGCTGATGAACCTACTGTGATGTTTAATCTCAAGGTGATGCTCAGTGTGAGAGCGAGACTTGCTCTGTAATATCATGGAATATCAACCAGTCAAGGCCCTTAGCTTGATGGACAAACACACTTGGGTTTCAATTGGGTTTGAATCAGAGTGAGAAGATTATTTTTCTCTCAAAAGGTTGTGAACTGTTTGGAACTCACTTCCCCAGAAGGTGGTGGAGGACAGGGGCAATAAACATTTTGAAGGCAGAGGTAGATACATTCCTGACTAACAAGAGAGTCAATGGTTCTCAGAGGTAGGCAGAGATGAGGCACATTCAGATCAGCTGTGATCTTACTGAATGGCGGCGGAAGCGGCTCGAGATCTCGAATGGACAACTTCAACTCCTAATTCATATGTTAGTATCAGCTAGAATAAAAATTTTCCATATGGATACAACCCAGTGGACATGGCAGGGAGGGCAATGGTGCTGGGATTGATTGCCTTTTACATGTCCTCCTGAACATAGAACATAGACCATAGAACAGTACAGCACAGAACAGGCCCTTCGTCCCACGAAGTTGTGCCGAGCTTTATCTGAAACCAAGATCAAGCTAATCCCACTCCCTATCATCCTGGTGTGCTCCATGATCCTACCCAATAACCGCTTAAACGGTCCTAAAGTGTCTGAGTCCACTATCACTGCAGGCAGTCCATTCCACACCCCAACCACTCTTTCTGTAAAGAACCTACCTCTGATATCCTTCCTATATCTCCCACCATGAATCCTATAGTTATGCCCCCTTGTAATAGCTCCATCCACCCGAGGAGATAGTCTTTGAACGTTCACTCTATCTATCCCCTTCATCATTTTATAAACCTCTATTAAGTCTCCCCTCAGCCTCCTCCGCTCCAGAGAGAACAGCCCTCGCGCCCTCAACGTTTCTTCATAAGAACTACCCTCCAAACCAGGCAGCATCCTGGTAAATCTCCTCTGCACTCTTTCCAGCGCTTCCACATCCTTCTTATAGTGAGGTGACCAGAACTGCACACAATATTCCAAATGTGGTCTCACCAAGGTCTTGTACTGTTGCAGCATAACCCCACGGCTCTTAATCTCCAACCCACTGTTAATAAAAGCTAACACACCATAGGCCTTCTTCACAGCTCTATCCACTTGAGTGGCAACCTTTCGAGATCTGTGGATATGGACCCCAAGATCTCTCTGTTCCTCCACAGTCTTCAGTACCCTACCTTTGACCCTGTAATCCACATTTAAATTAGTCCTACCAAAATGAATCACCTCACATTTATCAGGATTAAACTCAATTTGCCATTTTTCAGCCCAGATTTGCGTCCTATCTATGTCTCTTTGCAGCCTACAACAGCCCTCCACCTCATCCACTACTCCAACAATCTTGGTGTCATCGGCAAATTTACTGATCCACCCTTCAGCCCCCTCCTCTAAGTCATTAATAAAAATCACAAAGAGCAGAGGACAAAGCACTGATGCCTGTGGCACTCCGCGAGCAACCTGCCTCCAGTCCGAAAATTTTCCATCCACCACCACCCTCGGTCCTCGATCAGATATGATGTGGAGATGCCGGCGTTGGACTGGGGTAAGCACAGTAAGAAGTCTCACAACACCAGGTTAAAGTCCAACAGGTTTATTTGGTAGCAAATACCATAAGCTTTCGGAGCAATGCTCCTTCGTCAGATGGAGTCATCTGACGAAGGAGCATTGCTCCGAAAGCTTATGGTATTTGCTACCAAATAAACCTGTTGGACTTTAACCTGGTGTTGTGAGACTTTTTACTGTGATCGATCAGATAACCAGTTACCTATTCAATCTGCCAACTTTCCCTCTATCCCACACCTCCTTACTTTCATCATAAGCCGACCATGGGCGAACCTTATCAAACACCTTACTAAAATCCATGTATATGACATCAACTGGCCTACCTTCATCAAAACACTTTGTTACCTGCTCAAAAAAGTCAATCAAATTTGTGAGGCACGACTTGACCTTCACAAATCCGTGCTTACTATTCCGGATTAATCCGCATCTTTCGAAATGGTCGTAAATCACATCCCTGAGGACCTTTACCATCAATTTACCAACCAACAAAGTAAGACTAAGCGGTCTACAATTAACATGGTCATTTCTATTCCCTTTCTTAAACAGAGGATATAGATAGGCTGGAAATTTGGGCAAAGAAATGGCAGATGGAGTTCAATCCTGATAAATGTGAAGTGATGCATTTTGGTAGAAAACATGTAGGGAGGAGCTATACGATAAATGGCAGAACCATATAGGTTGTAGATACGCAGAGGGACCTGGGTGTGCAAGTCCACAGATCCTTGAAGGTGACGTCACAGGTGGAGAAGGTGGTGAAGAACGCATATGGCATGCTTGCCTTTATAGGACGGGGCATAGAGTATAAAAGTTGGGATCTCATGTTGCAGATGTATAGAACGTTGGTTCGGCCGCATTTGGAATACTGCGTCCAGTTCTGGTCGCCACACTACCAGAAGGACGTGGAGGCTTTGGAGAGAGTACAGAGGAGGTTTACCAGGATGTTGCCTGGTATGGAGGGGCTTAATTATGAGGAGAGATTGGGCAAACTGGTGTTGTACTCCGTGGAAAGACGGAGGATGAGGGGAGACTTAATAGAGGTGTATAAAATTATGAAAGGCATAGATAGGGTGAACGGTGGGAAGCTTTTCCCCAGGTCGGTGGGGACGTTCCCGAGGGGTCATAGGTTCAAGGTGAGGGGGGGGAGGTTTAACACAGATATCAGAAGGACATACTTTACGCAGAGGGTGGTGGGGGCCTGGAATGCGCTGCCAGGCAAGGTCGTGGAGGCGGACACACTGGGAACGTTTAAGACTTATCTCGACAGCCATATGAGTGGGAATGGAGGGATACAAAAGGATGGTCTAGTTTGGACCAGGGAGCGGCACGGGCTTGGAGGGCCGAAGGGCCTGTTCCTGTGCTGTATTGTTCTTTGTTTGTTGTTATTCGCCACTCTCCAGTCCTCTGGCACCATCCCCGTGGACAGTGAGGACCCAAAGATCAAAGCCAAAGGCTCTGCAATCTCATCCCTTGCCTCCCAAAGAATCCTAGGATACATTTCATCAGGCCCAGGGGACTTATCGACATTCAGTTTATTCAAAACTGCCAGTACATCCTCCCTCCGAGCAACTATTTCCTCCGGCCTTTTAGGCTCTAACACCTTCTCTTCCTCAAAAACATGGCCCCTCTCCTTGGTGAACACTGAAGAAAAGTATTCATTCATCACCTCCCCTATCTCTACTGACTCCATACACAAGTTCCCTTGACCGGCCCTAACCTCACCCTGGTCATTCTTTTACTCCTCACATAAGAGTAAAAATCCTTGGGGTTTTCCTTGATCTGACCCGCCAACGACTTCGCATGTCCCCTCGTAGCTCTCCTAAGCCCCTTTTTGAGCTCATTCTTTGCTAACTTGTTACCCTCAATCGAACCATCTGAACCTTGTTTCCTCATCCCTACATAAGCTTCCCTCTTCCTTTTCACAAGACATTCCACCTCCTTCGTGAACCATGGTACCCTCACTCGGCCATTTCCTCCCTGCCTGACAGGGACATACATATCAAGGACACCCAGTATTTTTACCTTGAAAAAGTTCCACTTTTCATTAGTGCCTTTCCCTGACAGTTTCTGTTCCCATCTTTTGCCCCCTCATTCTTGCCTAATCGCATCATAATTACTTCTCCCCCAATTGTAAACCTTGCCCTGCCGTACAGACCTATCCCTCTCCATTGCAATAACAAAAGACACCGAATTGTGGTCACTATCTCCAAAGTGCTCTCCCACAACCAAATCTAACACTTGGCCCGGTTCATTACCCAGTGCCAAATCCAATGTGGCCTCACCTCTTGTCGGCCTATCCACATATTGAGTCAGGAAACCCTCCTGCACACACTGCACAAAAACTGCCCCATCCGAACTGTTCGAACTACAAAGGTTCCAATCAATATTTGGAAAGTTAAAGCACCCATGACAACTACCCTGTGACCTCCACACCTATCCATAATCTGCTGAGCAATTTCTTCCTCCACATCTTTATTACTATTTGGGGGCCTATAGTAAACTCCGAACAACGTGACCGCTCCTTTCCTATTTCTAACTGCAGCCCATATTACCTCAGTGTGCAGATCCCCCTCGAAGTGCCTTTCCGCAGCCGTTAGACTATCCTTGATTAACAATGCCACTCCTCCACCTCTTTTACCAGCTTCCCTACACTTACTGAAACATCTATACCCCGGAACGTCCAACAACCATTCCTGTCCTTGTTCTACCCACGTCTCCGTAATGGCCATCGTAGTCTCAAGTACCAATCCACGTCCCAAGATCATCTACTTTGTTCCGGATGCTCCTTGCATTGAAGTAGACACACTTCAACCGACCTTCCTGTCTACTCCTGTTGGGTAAACAATGTTAAAAAATGCTTCTATATCCTTTGAATCAGTGTTTGTGGTTTTTGGGGTTTGGAGCATTGTCGTGCAGAATACTTGGGGATAATCAGTGGTGCCAGCTAACACTGATCATGATCCGTTGGTGCTGGCTTGGTACCAGAGGCAGAAGAGCCAATCAGTGCTGTTGGGTGAAGTTGAACGAACATCTTGCTGGAATATATGTGTTGTTGTAGCCGAGAATTCACAACAATACAACAATTTCAACCGAGAGAAAGGCCGTGGAAGATGAATCATTTTCATTGAGCTCCATTGTGTAGATTCAGTGAGCAGGGGACAGATATCTGCCTGGAACTTGAGAGTGAATATCGCAAACATTGAACATTTCTGCCAAGCTCTAGAAATCTCCCAGCCAATCCTATAGGAGCTGGTGTTAGGAAGCTGAATCCAAGACAGTACAAGGCGTGAGCATTAGAAGCGAGATGGCCAGTCATGGTCTCCAAAAAAGGTCCGGAGATTGCGGTGAATAACCATTCGAATACGGGGCTCTGGGTACCTGACTACCTAAGAACAATGACATGGAAAATTCATTCGAGACAATAAAACATAACTATTTCATCTTGAAGCAGTTTAACTGAACTTGTTGGGTCATTTAGAAAATTAAAATTAAAGTACAACGATAGTGAGACAAACCTTTCAATGTCCCATTGAATCTACCTGACGTTGACATTGGTCATGCTCCTTTCACTTATTCAGATATTCCAACCAACCACATTGACTCCGAGGTAGATCAGCCAGTCAGTGCAGCTCCACTTCCTTCACATCAACTGATTATTCAGCCTCTTCACTCAAAATGAAATGTTTCCAAAGCTATTGTGATGTCTGATTTCACCCTGATACACATTGTGATGGGGAGACTTGCACTGTGATGTCATGGGTTAATGCATTTGTTCAAGGGGTCACATGTTGAAGATAATCCTCAGCACCACAGGACATAAACAAACGGTCTCCGTCCCAGTGCTGCACGACTCTAACAGTCGCTTGAATCCGCTATGTCCCCCTCTCACACTCTCCTCAAGGTGCTGACTGTCTGCCCCGCTGTCCGAGTGTCCCCCTCTCGCACTCTCGTCAAGGTGCCGCATATCTGTCCCGTTGTCCCAGTGTCCCCCTTACACACTCTCCTCAAGGTGCTGTTTGTCTGTCCCGGTGTCCCAGTGTCCCCCTCTCACACTTTCCTCAAGGTGCTGCTTGTCTGTTCCGGTATCCCAGGTTCCCCCTCTCATTCTCACCTCAAAGTGCTGACTGTCTGTCCCGGTGTCCCAGTGTTCCACTCTCACACTCTCCTTAAGGTGCTGACTGTCTGTCCCGGTGTCCCAGTGTGCCCCTCTCACACTCTCCTCAAGGTACTGCTTGTCTGTCCCGGTGTCCAAGTGTCCCCCTCTCGTTCGCACCTCAAGGTACTGTTTGTCTGTCCCGGTGACCCAGTGTGCTCCTCTCACACTCTCGTGAAGGTGCTGACTGCCTATCCAGGTGTCCCACTGTTCCCCTCTCACACTCTCCTCAAGGTGCAGCTTGGCTGTCCTGGTGTCCTGGTGTCAAAGAACAAAGAACAAACAAAAATACAGCACAGGAACAGGCTCTTCAGCCCGTCAAGCCTGCACGATTATGTGTTCCGAACTAGGCCATCCGTTTGTATCCCTCTATTCCCAGTCTGTTCATGCGGCTATCTGGATAAGTCTTAAATGATCCGAGCGTGTCCTCCTCAACCACCTTGCTTGGTAGTGCATTCCAGGCCTCCATCATCCCCTGTGTAAAATACACCCCCCCCCCCCATATCTGTATTGAACCTTGCCCCCCCCCCATTACCTTGAACTTGTGACCCCTTGTGTTTGTCATTTCTGACGGGAAAAAGCATTCAACTGTTCACCCTATCTATGCCCTTCATAATTTTATAAACTTCTATTAGGTCGGCCCTCAACCTCCGTCTTTCCAGGGAGAACAACCCCAGTTTACCCAATCTCTCCTCATAGCTAAAACCGTCCATACCAAACAACATCCTGGTAAACCTTTTCTGCACTCTCTCCAAAGCCTCTATGTCCTTCTGCCCCCAGAACTGGACGCAGTATTTCAAATGTCGCCACACCATCGTTCTACATAACTGCAACATCATATGTCAACTTTTATACTCTGTGCCCCGTCCAATAAAGGCAAGCATGCCGTATGCCTTCTTCATGATCTTTTCCACCTGTGCTGCACCTTTAAGGATCTGTGGACTTGCACACCTCTGTGTGTCTATACTCATGATGGTTCTGCCATTTATTGTATAGCTTGTGGGTTTCCTCCGGGTGCTCCGGTTTCCTCCCACAGTCCAAAGATGTGCGGGTTAGGTTGATTGGCCTGGTTAAAAATTGCCCCTTAGAATCCTGGGATGTGTAGGTTAGAGGAATTAGCGGGTAAATATGTGGGGGTAGGGCCTGGGTGGGATTTTGGTCGGTGCAGACTCGATGGGCCGAATGGCCTCCTTCTGCACTGTAGGGTTTCTATGATTTCTATGATTTCCCCCCTGCATTAGATCTCCCAAAATGCATCACTTCGCCTTTATCTAGATTAAATTACATCTGTCATTTCTCCGCCCAATTTTCCAGCCTATCTATATCCTGCTGTATTATCTGACAATGTTCATCACTGTCCGCAACTCTAGCAATCTTTGTGTCGTCCGCAAACTTACTAATCGGCCAGCTACATCTTCGTCCTATTCATTTATATACATTACAAACTGCAGAGGTCCCAGTACAGAACTCTGCGGAAGACCACGAGTCACAGACCTCCAATCAGAAACAGACCCCTCCACTGCTACCCTCTGTCTTCTATGGCCAAGCAAGTTCTGTACCCATCTTGCTAGTTCACCTTTGATCCCGTGTCCTCCTCTCACACTCTCCTCAAGGTGCTAACTGTGACTCCCGGTGTCCCACTGTCACCCTCAAACACTCTCATCAAGGTGCTGCTTGTCTGTCCCGGTGTCCCATTGTCTCCCTCTCACACTCTCCTCAAGGCGCTGACTGTCTGTCCCGGTGTCCCAGTGTTCCCCTCTCACACTCTCTTCAAGGTGCTGCTTGTCTGTCCCAATGTCCCACTGTCCCCCCCTCATACTCTCCTTCAGGTGCTGACTGTCTGTCCCGGTGTTCCAGTTTCCCATCTCACAATCTCCTCAAGGTGCTGACTGTCTGTCCCCGTGTCCCCCTCACACACTCTCCTCTGCCTGTCGCAGTCTTCCACTGTCCTGCTCTCAAACTCTCCTCAAGGTGCTGACTGCCTGTTCCGGTGTCCAACTGTCCTGCTCTCACACTCTCCTCTCGTTGCTGATTTTCTCTCCCTGTGTCCCAGTGTGCCCTTCTCACACTCTCCTCAAGGTGCTGCATGTGTGTCCCGGTGTCCCACTGTCCCCCTCTCACACTCTGCTCAAGGTGTTGCTTGTCTGTCCCGGTGTCCCACTGTCCCCCTCTCACACTCTCCTCAAGGTGCTGACTGCCTGTCCCGGTCTCCCACTGTCCTGCTCTCACACTCTCCTCAAGATGCTGACTGCCTGTCCTGGTGTACCATTGTCCTGCTCTCACAGTCGCCTCAAGGTGCTGCTTGTCTGTCCTGGTGTGTCCCTCTCACAGTCTTATCAAGGTGCTGCTTGTCTGTCCCAGTGTCCCACTGTCCCCCTCTCACACTCTCCTCAAGGTGCTGACTGTCTGTGCTGGTGTCCCAGTGTCCTCCTCTCACACTCTCGTCAAGATGCTGACTGTCTCTCCTGATGTCCCTGTCTCACGCGCTCCTCAAGGCGCTGACTGTCTGTCCTGGTATCCTCCTCTCACACTCTCCTCAAGGTGCTGACTGTCTGTTCCGGTGTCCCACTGTCGTCTTCCCACACTCTCCTCAAGATGCTGACTGTCTCTCCTGGTGTCCCTGTCTCACGCGCTCCACAAGGCGCTGACTGTCTGTCCTGGTGTCCCCCTCTCACACTCTCCTCAAGGTGCTGCTTGTCTGTCCCGGTGTCCCACTGTCCCCCTATCACACTCTCTTCAAGGTGCTGCTTGTCTGTCCCGGTGCGCAGTGTCCCCTTCCCACACTCTCCTCAAGGTGCTGCTGACTCTGATTTGGTGTCCCGATGTCCTTCTCCCACTCTCCTCAACTCACTCTTGCCTTTTTACAACCTCACAATAGAAAATGCTGAAAAAGTTTAATGTGAAGCCTCTTGATCAGGTTCTTCTGTACGTAACACTGAGAGATAGTTCTATCTGAAGCCTCAGATTGTACTGTACGTAACACTGAGAAATAGTTCTATCTGAAGCCTCAGATTGTACTGTACGTAACACTGAGAGATAGTTCTATCTGAATCCTCAGATTGTACTGTACATAACACAGAGAGATAGTTCTATCTGAAGCCTCAGATTGTACTCGACGTAACACTGAGAGATAGTTCGATCTGAAGCCTCAGATTGTACTGTACGTAACACTGAGAGATAGTTCTCTCTGAAGCCTCAGATTGTACTGTACCTAACACTGAGATATTGTTCTATTTGAAGACTCAGATTGCACTGTACGTAACACTGAGAGATGGCTCTATCTGAAGCCTGAGATTGTACTGTACTTAACACTGAGAGATAGTTCTATCTGAAACCTCTTGCTCAGGATGTACTGTACATAGCACCGAGAGATAGTTCTATCTGAAGTCTCAGATTGTACTGTCCGTAACACTGAGAGATAGTTCTATCCGATGACTCGAGCTAAGATTGTACTTACGCAACACTAAGATATTGATCTAAGTGAAGTCCCTTACGAAAATTGTTCTGTACATAAACTACACATAAAATCGGCTACAGCTTGGATTTAGCAGCCTTTATCAATCCTGATTAATGTTGCCCTCATCTAAAACTCACAGCCACGATAACCTAAGACAATAAGATTTAGGAGCAGAATTAGGCCTTTATGCCCATCGAGCTGGCTCTACCATTCAATTATGGCTGATAAGATTCTCGAACACATTCTCCCGCTTTTTCCCCGGAACCCTTGATCCTTTGACAAATCAAGAATCTATCTCTTTCTAAAATGCACTCAATGACCTGGTCTCCACAGTCTTGTCTGGCAATGAATTTCACAGATTCACCACCCTCTCGCTGAAGAAATTCCTCCCCATCACATTTCTCAAGTAAGAAGTCTCACAACAGCAGGTTAAAGTCCCACATGTTTATTTGGAATCACGAGCTTTCGGAACGCTGCTTATTCATTAGGTGATTGGACAACTGGTGTTGTGAGATTTCTTACTGTGCCCACCCCAGTCCAACACCAGCATCTCCTCATCACAATTTTAAAGGATCGTCCCTTTCCTCTGAGGCTGTGCCCTCGTGTCCGAGTCTCTCCTTCGAATGGAAACACCTTCCCCAAGTAACCCTCTATCCAGGCCTTTCATTATTCTGTAGGTTTCAATGATATCCCCGTCCTCATTCTTCCAAACTCCATCGAGTACAGACCCAAAGTCCTCAGACACTCCTCATGCAATAACCCTTTCATTCCCCGGATCATTCTTCTGAACCTCCTCTGGACCCTCTCCAAGACCAGCACATCTTTCCTTCAATGCGTGGCCCAAGATTGCTGACAATATTCTGATTGTGGCCTGAACAGAGTCTTATAAACCGGCAGCAGTGCACCCCTGCTTTTGTATTCTAGCCGTCTGTAAATGAACGCTGACAGGGGGACCTCTGTTATATCGAATGAATATTGAAAGATTTAGTCTGACCCCCCATTACTTCTGACTTTCCATACCTCCCTGACCCGCAACACCCCATCCAGGCTGTAACTTCCTACACTTAGGAACACTCATACAGTGCTCTCTTGCTCACACATACACACACACACACACACACACACACACACGGGGGGTATTTACAGCTACTTCCTGTCCATTGATGGCGGGGTAATTAAGTAAAACCGCGTGACAGTATAGAACTCAGGTCCACGCCCGATATCTCGCCTCTTGCAACCTTCAGCAGCAACGGATATACAGCGGATACAGTCTCCTCCCCATTTGTGGCAAGAGGCTGAATAAATTATTGAAATTTATTTTAAAACAATTTTAATTAAAGTTAGCGAGCATGGGATGTTTTCGTCTGGTCACACTTGCCTTTGCAGCCTCATCGGGAGAGGTTGTGTCCGGTGACGAAAACAGCTGGCCACATGTATGAGGACGAGTTGTAATGGCCTCGCCGAGAGAAGCGAATGCCCTTGAGGACACCAGGCAAGGTCGAGGGCAAAGATAGGAGCCCCTTGGGCAGTGCAGGAGGAGGGCCTGAAGGTAGCGGCGCGTACGGGCCATGGCGCGCCGTAGCGGGACCTGCAGGGGCGGGAGCCGAAGGGGCGGGAGCTGAAGGGTCGGGGCCTGAAGGCAACTTGGCCCTTGGGGAGCGGGCGTCTCCAGCCAGGAGAGTGGCCGAATGCCATGCTACATTTGATTGGTGGAGTAGGGAGCGCAGCCCCGCTGCTGGTTTGCACGAGATTGGTGAGGGTAGCAGATTCCTACAGCCACACTGCTCACGATCAGTGAGGCAGGGATGGGATTTCGCTGCCTCTCTGCATGCACAGTGGGGAATGGAGGGGGT
Source organism: Mustelus asterias (assembly GCF_964213995.1). Taxonomy (NCBI): domain Eukaryota; kingdom Metazoa; phylum Chordata; class Chondrichthyes; order Carcharhiniformes; family Triakidae; genus Mustelus; species Mustelus asterias. The sequence goes on from NW_027590819.1 coordinate 99,067, forward strand.
CTCGCTGTCTCTCTGCATACGCAGTCGGGAAGGGTGGGGGTTTCACTGCCTTTCTGCATGCACAGTGGGGTAGGGAGGGAGTCTCGTTCCCTCTCTGTATGCACAGTGGGGTAGAGAGGGGGTATCGCTGCTTCTCTGCATGCACAGTGGGTAGGGAGGGGATCTCGCTGCCTCTCTGCATGCACAGTGGGTTAGGGAGGGGGTCTCACTGCCTCTCTGCATGCACAGTGGAGTAGGGAGGTGGTCTCATTGCCTCTCTGCTTGCACAGTGGCTTAGGGAGGGGGTCTTGCTGCCTCTCTGCATGCACAGTCGGGTTGTGAGGGGTTCTCGCTGCCTCTCTAAATGCACAGTGGGTTAGTAGGTGGTCTCGCTGCCTCTCTGCATGCACGGTGGGGTACGGAGACGTTCTCGCTGTCTCTCTGCATGCACAGTGGGTTAAGGAGGGGGGTCTCGCTGCCTCTATGCATGCACAGTGGGTTAGGAAGTGGGTCTAACTGCCTCTCTGCATGAACAGTGGGATAAGGAGGGTGTCTCGCTGCCTCTATGCATGCACAGTGGGTTAGGAAGTGGGGCTAAATGCCTCTCTGCATGCACAGTGGGTTAGGAAGGGGTCTCATAGCCTCTCTGCATGCAGAGTGAGGTGGGGAGGGGGGTCCCGCTGCCTCTCTGCATGCACAGTGGGTTAGGAAGGGGTCTCATAGCCTCTCTGCATGCAGAGTGAGGTAGGGAGGGGGGTCTCGCTGCCTCTCTGCATGCACAGTGGGTTAGGGTGGGGATCTCTCTGCCTCTCTCCATGCAGAGTGGGTTAGGGAGGGGGGTCTCGCTGCCTCTCTGCATGCACAGTGGGTTAGGGAGGGGGATTTCTCTGACACTTTCCATGAACAGTGGCGTACGGAGGGGGTCTCGCTGCCTCTCTGCATGCACAGTTTGGTAGGCAGGGGGTGTCGCGCTGCCTTTCTGCATGCACAGTAGGTTAGGGAAGGGACCTCGCTGCCTTTCTGCATGCACACTCGTTTAGGAAGGTGTCTCATAGCCTCTCTGCATGCACAGTGGCGTACGGAGTGGGTCTTGCTGCCTCTCTGCATGCACATTGTGTTTGGGAGGGGGACTCGCCGCCAGTCTGCATGCACAATGGGGTAGGGAGGCGGGGCCTCGCTGCCTCTCTGCATGGACAGTGGTTTAGGGAGGGGGGTTTCGCTCCCTCTCATCATGCACAGTGGGTTAGGGAGGGGGACTCGCTGTCTCTCTGCATGCCCAGGGGGGACTGGTTCTCGCTGTCTCTCTGCGTGCACAGTGGGGTAGGGAAGGGAGTCTCGCTGCTTCTCTGCATGCACAGTGGGTTAGGGAGGGGCCCTCGCTCCCCCTCACAGGCACACTGTGTTTTGGGGGTCTTGCTGCCTCTCTGCATGCACAGTGGTGTAGGGAGTGCGTCTCCCTGGCTCTCTGCATGCACAGTGGGTTAGGGAGGGAGACTCGCTGTCTATCTGCACGCCCAGTGGCGAGGGTTTCTCGCTGTCTCTCTGCGGGCACAGTGGGGTCGGAAAGGGCGTCTCGCTGCTTCTCTGCATGTGCATGGATTAGGCAGGGGGTCTCGCTCCCTCTCTGCATGCAAAGTTGGTTAGGGATGGGGTCTCGCTGCCTCTCTGCATGCACAGTGGTTTAGGGAGGGGGTCTCGCTGCATCTCTGCATGCACTGTGTGTTAGGGAGTGGTCTCGCTGCCTCTCTGCATGGACAGTGGGGTAGGGAGGTGGTCTCGCTGCCTCACTGCGTGCACAGTGGGTTCTGGAGGAGGTCACGCTCCTTCTCTGAATGCAGAGTGGGTTAGGGAGGGGGTCCCGCTGCCTCTCTGCATGCACAGTGGGTTAGGGAGTGGGTCTCGCTGCCTCTCTGCATGGACAGTGGGCTACGGAGGGGGTCTCGCTTCCTCTCTGATTGCACAGTGGGTTAGGAGGTGGTCTCGCTGCCTCACTGCATCCACGGTGGGGTAGGGAAGGGTTCTCGCTGTCTCTCTGCATGCACAGTGGGGGAGGCAGGGGGTGTCTCACTACCTCTCTGCATGCACAGTGGGTTAAGGAGGGGGGTCCCGCTGCCTCTCTGCATGCACGGTGGGTTAGGAAAGTGGTCTCACTTCCTCTCTGCATGCACAGTGGGTTAGAGATGGGGCCTCGTTGCCTCTCTGCGTGCACAGTGGGTTAGGAATGAGCTCTCATAGCTTCTCTGCATGCGCAGTGTGGTAGGGAGGGGGTCTCGCATCCTCTCTGGATGCACAGTGGGTTAGTGAGGGGGCTTTCTCTGACACTTTGCATGCAGATTAGGGTACGGAGGGGGTCTCGCTGCCTCGCTGCATGTGCAGTCGGGTAGGGAGTGGTATTTCTGCCTCTCTGCGTGCACAGTGGGGTAGGGAGGGGGGTCTAACTGCCTCACTGCATGCACATTGGGTTGGGGAGGAGGGGCCTCGCTACCTCTCTGCATGCACAGTGGGTTTTGGAGGGGGCTTTCTCTGACACTCTACATGCACAGTGGGGTAGGGAGGGGGTCTCGCTGCCTCTCTGCATGCACAGTGGGTTATGGAGTGGGGGCATCATTGCCTCTTTGCATGCCCAGTGGATAAGGGAGGGTTCACGCTCCCGCTCATCATGCACAGTGTGTTTTCGGGGTCTGGCAGCCTCTCTGCCTGCATAGTGTGATAGGCGGGCGGCGAGGGGGGGGGCGGATCTTGCTGCCTCTCTGCATGCACAGTGGTGTAGGGAGGGGTGTCTCGCTGCCTCTCTGCATGCACAGTGGGTTAGGGTGGGGATCTCTCTGCCTCTCTCCATGCAGAGTGGGTTAGGGAGGGGGGTCTCGCTGCCTCTCTGCATGCACAGTGGGTTAGGGAGGGGGGCCTATTTGCCTCTCTGCATGCACTGTGGTGGGGGTGGGGGTATCGCTGCCTCTCTGCATGCACAATAGGTTAGGGAGGCGGTCTCGCAGCCTCTCTGCATAGACAGTGGGTTAGGGAGTGGGTCTCGCTGCCTCTCTGCATGCACAGTGGGGTCGGGAGGGGGGTCTCGCTGCCTCTCCGCATGCACAGTTGGGTAGGAAGGGGGTATCGCTGCCTCTCTGCATGCACAGTGGGTTAGGGAGGGGGTCTCGCTGCCTCTCTACATGGACAGTGTGGTATGGAGGGGGGCATCACTGCTTCTTTGCATGTGCAGTGGGTTCGGGAGGGGGCCTCGCTGCCTCTCTGCATGGACAGTGCTTTAGGGAGGGGGTCTCGCTCCCTCTCATCATGCCCAGTGGGTTTTTGGGGTATCACTGCCTCTCTGCATGCATAGTGGGATAGGGAGGTGATCTTGCTCCTTCTTTGCATGCACAGTGGTGCAGCGAGTGGGTCTCGCTGCCTCTCTGCGTGCAGAGTGCGTTAGGGAGGGGGACCCGCTGTCTCTCTGCATGCCCAGTGGGGAGGGGATCTCGTTGTCTCTCTGCGTGCACAGTGCGGTTGGGAGGGGTGTCTAGCTGCCACTCTGCATGCACAGTGGGTTAAGGTTGGGGTCTCTCTCCTTCTCTCCATGCAGAGTGGTTCAGGGAAGGGGGTCTCGTTGCCTCTCTGCATGTATTGTCGTTAGGGAGGGGGGCCTGTCTGCCTCTCGGCATGCACAGTGGTGTCGGGTAGAGGTATCACTGCCTCTCTGTATGCACATTATGTTAGGGAGGCGGTCCCGCTGCCTCTCTGCATGGACAGTCGGTTAGGAAGCGGGTCTCGCTGCCTCTCTGCATGCACAGTGGGGGAGGGAGGAAGTCTCGCTGCCTCTCTGCATGCACAGTGGGTTCGGGAGTGGGCCTCGCTGCCTCTCGGCATGTAAGTGGTGTGGCGAAGGGGAGGGGGGGGGCGGGAGGTTGATTGGTCTAGGTGGTGGGGGTGGGGCTATATCCGGTCGAGGGTTGCTCACGAAGAGCTGCGCCCCCCGGACTATCTGTTGAACCTGCTCTGTTGAAGCGAGCTGCAGCAGCAGAGAGCTGACAGATGTCTCTCTCAGACCAGACAGCTCAATGCTGGCTGCAATTGCGCATTTGCGACCACATCGGTTTAGAAACAGAGAAACATAGAAAATTACAGCACAAAGCAGGCCCTTCGGCCCCACAAGTTGTGCCGAACATATCCCTACCTTTTAGGCCGACCTACAACCCGCCACCCTATTAAGTACAATGTACTCATCCAGGAGTCTCTTAAAAGACCCCATTGAGTTTGCCGCCACCACCACTGACGGCAGCCTATTGCACTCGCCCACCATCCTCTGTGTGATAACATTCCCCCAAACATTTCCCCTGCACCTGCATCCCAGCAGCTTAAAGCTGTGTCCTCTCGTCGCAGCCATTCCCACCCTGGGAAAAAGCCTCTGAGAGTCCACCCGATCTATGCCTCTCAACATCTCATATACCTCTATTAGGTCTCCTCTCATCCTACGTCTCTACAAGGAGAAAAGACCGAGCTCCCTCAGCCTATCCTCACAAGGCATGCCACTCAATCCAGGCAACATCCTTGTAAATCGCCTCTGCACCCTTTCAATATTTTCCACATCCTTCCTGTAATGAGGTGACCAGAACTGAGCACAGTACTCCAAGTGTGGTCTGAAGAGGGTCTTATATAGCTGCATCATTATCCCCGGACTCCTGAACTCAATCCCTTGATTAATAAAGGCCAGCACACCATACGCCTTCTTAACCACCTCCTCTACCTGCGAGGCTGATTTAAGAGTCCTATGGACCCGGGCCCCAAGGTCCTTCTGATCCTCTACACTGCTAAGAGTCTTACTCTTGATGTTATACTCCATCATCCCATTTGACCTGCCAAAAAGTACCACTACACATTTATCCGGGTTGAAGTCTACCTGTCACTTCTCCGCCCAGTCTTGCATCCTATCTTTGTCACGCTGCAGCTTCTGACATCCCTCCAGACTATCCAGAACCACACTAACCTTCGTGTCGTTGGCAAACTTAACAACCCATCCCTGCACTTCGTCATCCAGATCATTTATGAAAATGAAAAACAGCAAGGGTCCCAGAACATGTCCCTGGGGCACACCACTGATGACCGACCACCGTGCTGAAAAAGATCCAAATATACCCAACTCTCTGCCTCCTTTGGGCAAGCCAGTCTGGATCCACAGGGCAACAGCCCCTTGGATCCCATGCCCTCTCACTTTTTCTAGAAGCCTTGCATGGGGGACCTTATCGAACGCCTTGCTAAAATCCATATAAACCACATCTACCACTTTCCCTTCGTCAATGCGTTTCGTGACATTTTCGAAGAACTCCAAAAGTCTCGTAAGGCACGATCTGCTTTTGACAAAGCCATGCTGAGTATTCTTGAGCATACTAAACCTCTCTAAATGCTCATAAATCTTGTCCCTCAGGATCTTCTCCATCAGCTTACCAACCACTGAGGTTAGGCTCACCGGTCGGTAAGTTCCTGGGCGATCCCTATTCCCCTTCTTGAAAATAGGAACCACATCCGCAATCCTCCAATCTTCCGGCACCTCTCCTGTCTCCATCGACGACGCAAAGATCATCGCCAGAGTCTCTGCAATCTCTTCCCTCGTCTCCCACAGCAACCTGTGGTACATCCCATCCGGACCCGGCGACTTATCTATCTTGATGCCATTCAAAGATTCCAGCACGACCACTTTGTTAAAGTCCACATACTGAATCTTTTCAGTCCACCGCAAGCCTAGAACACATCCACCCACGTCCTTCTCGTCTGTGAAAACCGAGGCAAAATACTCAATGAGCACCTCTGCCATTTCTACTGGTTCTGTACAGATTTTCCCGCCTTCAGCTTTTATAGGCCCTGTTCCTTAACGTCTCATCCTTTTACTCTTCACATATTTATAGAACCCCTTCGTGTTTTCCTTAATTCTACTCGCCAAGGCCTTCTCGTGACCCCTTCTGGCTCTCCTAATTTCTTTCTTCAGTCCCTTCCTACAAGCCGTATACTCATCTAGATCCCTATCTTCGCCAAGCTCTCTGAACCTTTTGCACGCTTTCCTTTCGTTCTCGACTAGGTCCCGCACTGCTTTCGTGAGCACCACGGTTCCTTTAACCTACCAACTCATCCCTGTGTGCTCGGAACATTGTCCTGTTGAAGCCTAGACAGACATTCCTTGAAAAGCTGCCACCTCTCTTCTGTAGATTTCCCCGAGAATACCTCCTTCCAATTTACTCCTCTAAATTGCTGCCTTATGTCTTCATATTTCCCCTTACTCCATATAAACGCTTTCCTAGCTTGCCTGATCCTCTCTTTTTCCAATGCAAGCATAAAGGAGATAGAGTTATGATCGCTATCCCCAAAATGCTCTCCCACTGAGAGTTCTGACACCTGTCCAGGCTCATTGGTCAGGATCAGATCAAGTCCAGCCTCTCCTCTTGTAGGCTTGTCCACATGCTGTGTCAGAAAACCCTCCTGAACACACAGAACGAACTCCTGCCCATCCAATCCCCTTACCCTCGGGATATTCCAATCTATGTTTGGGAAATTACAGTCTTCCATCACAACAACTCTGCTATTATTGCAACTCTCCAGGATCTTGTTCCCTATCTGCTCCTCCACCTCCCTGTCACTATTGGGCGGCATATAGAAAACTCCCAGCAAAGTGATTGACCCCTTCCCAATCCGAACTTCCACCCACAGAGACTCATGTAGACAATCCCTCCACAGCATAATCTTTCTCTACAGCTGTGACACTATTCCTGATCAGCATTGGCACTCCACCCCCTCTCTTGCCTCCCACCCTTGGTACGTGATCGGTATGCCAGCCAGCGCTGTGAGAGCTGCAAGTGATGGCGCCACTGCTGAGGGTGGCCTAACAGCCCCCGAGTTTTAACAGCACAAAATGAGGCCATTCGGCCCAGGATATCTGAACTGGTCATCAAACACCTATCCAATCGAATCCCATTTTTCTGCACTTGATCCACAGCCTTGTATGCTCTGGCGTTTGAATTGCTGATCTAAATGACTATTGTGGTTGTTTCTGCTTCTACCATACATTCAGGCCGTGAGCTGCAGATCCCAGCACCCTGTGGATGGAAACCTTTTTCCTCCAATCCACACAAAAATCTGCCCTTTACCTTAAATCCACACCCGTTGGTTATTGACACCTCTTCTAAATGGAAAAACGTTTCTTCCTCTCTGTGTGCAGCATAATTTTGTACATATCACTCACTTCCCCCCCACCCGAAAGCGCTCCCCACCTTCACCCAGTCCACTCTGTCCCACTCCAGCCGTCTCTGCTCTAAGGTCAAAAACCCAGCCTAACAAGCCTCTCTTCATCTCTGAAACTCTCCAGCCCAGGCAGCATCCTGGTGAATCTCTCCACCGTCTCCAGTGCAATTACATCCTTCCTGCAGTGTGATCCCCAGATCTGCACACAGTACTCTTGCTTTGGTCTAACCAGCATTTTAGACAATTCCATCATAACCTCCCAGCTCTTATATTCTATGCTGCAGCTGCTAAAGGCAAGTATCCTACATCTCGTCTTAACCACCTCATTTAACTGTCTTGTCGGCTTCAGGGATCCTCATATATGCGCCCCAGATTTATTCTGGTCTCTGCACTTCCTCACACTCTCCTGTTCATTGCACATTGCACATCGACCGGACATGGTGGATTTCCTTGCAATGTTGGTCGTTTCAAAATGCATCGCCTCACATTTTTCAGTTTTAAATTTGACCAGCCTGTCCCTTTCCTTGGCACGGTGGCACAGTAGTTAGCACTGCTGCCCTACAGCGCCAGGGGCACGAGTTCGATCCCTGGCTTGGATCACTGTCTGTGAGGAGTTTGCACATTTTCCCCGTATCTGCGTGGTTTCCTCCGGGCGCTCGAGTTTCCCCCCACATTCCAAAGATGTGTTAGCTGGATTGGCCTGGCTAAATAGCTCTTCGTGACAGGGAGACTCGCTCGGGTAAATTCATGATGTTTTGGGGATGGGGCCTGGGTGGGACTGTGGTTGGTACTAACTCGATGGGCCGAATTGCCTCATTCTGGACTGTGGGATTATATGATTCCTGTCATCTAAGGCTTTCCTCCTCAATATTTACCACACCAGCATTTTTTGAATAATCTGTAAACTTACTGATCATGCCTCAGACATTCATGTCTCGATCATCAATATACACTACAAACAGCAAGGGACCCAGCATTGATCCCTGTGGAACCCCACTGGACACAGGCTTGCAGTCACGAAAGCAACCATCCACCATCACCCTCTGCCCCCTGCCACTCAGCCAATTTTGAATGTAATTTACCAAATTGCGCTGGATCCCATCGGCTATTACTTACTTGTTCAGTCTCCCATGTGGAGTGAGTCAAAAGCTTTTCGGAAGTCCACGTCGGCTACATCGACTGCACTTCCCTCATCTCCTCATCCAGTCACCTCCTCAATATATTTCAGCAAATTGTTAGACATGATCTCTCCCTGACAATGCCATGCTGACTATTGTTCATAAATCCTTACCTCTCGAAATGGAGATTAATTCTGTCCCTCAGATTGTTTTCCAATCATTTCCCCACAACGGATACGGTAATGATAATGTCCTGGCGTGATCTTGGATGTCTCCAGGGCACCTTGCAGGATGGCACCATGGCACAGTGGTTAGCACTGCTGCCTCACAGCATCAGAGACCCCAGTTCAATCCCCTGGATTCCATCATCACCAGTGAAGATTCTTTTTTAAATTTTGAAACCAGCTCCATTCTCACATATTGCCTGTTGGGATTTATCCTGTCACAAGAACGTGTGGTGTTTCTCTGGAAAGGATCCACCTTGAGCAAGTCCACTTTCTCGCAGATCCCCAATGTTCACATTGAGCCTTGTAAATTCATTCTCGATCACAGCAGTCCCGTGTGCATCGCCAACCTGCATAGGCTCATTGCTCAGGCCAGGGCACATCGTGCTGTTGTTCCAAGCTTGAGATGTGAAAGCCTGATTTGATTTGATTTGAATTGATTTGATTTATTACATTCACATGTATTAGTATACGGTGAAAAGTATTGTTCCTTGAGTGCTATACAGACAAAGCATACCGTACATAGTGAAGGAGAGAGTGCAGCATGTAATGTTGCAGTCATAGCTAAGGTGTAGTAAAAAAACATTTGATGCGATGTAGGTCCATTCAAACGTCTGATGGCAGCACAGAAGAAGCTGTTCTTGAGTTGGCAGCATGATGGCACAATGGTTAGCACTGCTGTTTCACAGGGACCTGAGTTTGATTCCCAGCTTGGATCATTGTGCGGCATTTTGTACATTCTTCATAGGTCTGCGTGGGTTTACTCCAGATGCTCTGGTTTCCACCCACGGTCCAAAGATATGCAGGTTAGCTTGATGGGCTATAATAAATTGCTCATTAGTGTCCCGGGATATGTATGTCAGAGAGATTATCAGGGTACATATGGGACTTAGGGGATAGGACATGGGAGGGATAGTTGTCGGTGCAGACTAAATGGGCCGAATGGCCTTCTTCCGCACTGTAATGCTTCTATGATTCTGAGTCAGTTGGTACATCTCCTCAGACTTTTTCATCTTAGATTCCAACGGAACAAGTTGGAAGAGTTTACTTCGTGGTGCGTGGGGACCTCCATTAGTCTGGCTGATTTTCCGAGGCAGCGGGAAGCGTAGACAGTTTCAATTCGTGGTTTGAGTGACGGACTGGGTTCCATTCATGAAGCTTTGAAATTTCTTGTGGTCTTGGACAAAGCAGGAGCCATACTAAGCTGTGCTGCAACCAGAAATACTGTTTTCTATGGTGCATCTCTGAAAGTTGGAGAGAATCGCAGCTGACATGCCAATTGTCCTGAGACCTCTGAGAAAGTAGACGCGTTGGTAGGCATTCTTCATTATAGGATCGTCATGGAGGGACGAGGGCTGGTTGTTGGTGATCTGGACCCATAAAAACCTGATGCTCTCGACCATTTCAACTTCATCCCATTGTTTAGATAGGGGCATGTATTCCACTCTGCTTCCTGAAGTCGCTAATTATCTCCTTTGCTTTATTGACATTGAGGAAGAGTTTATTGTGGTCGCACCAGTTCACCAGATTCTCTATCTCTTCCCTGTTCTCGATCTCATTGTTCTTCGAGATCCGACCCACTGCAGTGGTGTCATCAGAAAACTTGGAAATCGAGTTGGAGGGGAATCTGACCACACAGACACCAGCATATAAGGAGTATAGTAAGGGGCTGAGGCCACAGTTTTGTGGGGCACCGCTGTTGAGGATGATTGTGGAGGAGGTGTTGTTGACTGTCCTTATTTATTGCTCTCGCGTCAGGAAGTTCAGGATCAAATTGCAGAGGCAGGAGCCGAACCCCAGGACACGGATTTTGGGCATGTGTTTCGTAGGAATAATGGTGTTAAAGGCTGAGTTGCCGTCGATAAATACGAGTCTGTGTTCCAGGATTGACTGCAGGGCCAGGGAGATGGTGTCTGTGGACCTGTTGTGGATGTAGGTGAACTGTAGTGGATCCAGACAATCTGGGAGGCTGTATTTGATTCATGCCATGACTAACCTTTTCATGCATTTCATCATATTGAATGTCAGAGTCACCGGATAATAGTCATGAAGGCAGGCTGCTTGGCTTTTCTTTGGTACCGGCCTTGGTTTGAATTTTTCTTACATGGTGCATAGATTAGTAATGTTCCTACTGATAGATGACTCACTGAGCTTCAGTGGTCCTGTAGGCCACAGTGGGAGAGCAGCAAATGCACTGGGCGTTATGGACGGTAGCTATTCACTGAACCCTGAAGCTTTCTCCCACTGTTGAAAGCAAACCCTGGTACTTGTGTTCTGTGCCAATCGAGTGTGAGATTACTGTTGTTAGAATTGTATAAGGCATTGGTTAGATCATGTTTGTAGAATTCAGTTTTGGTCAAATTATTTGCGGAAGGATGTGGTAGTACTGGAGTCGATTCAGAAGAGGTTCACTGGATTGATTCCAGGTTTGAAGAGGCCGTCGTGTGAAGAGCGTTCGAGTAGCTTGGGCTTGTACTCACTGGGCGACAGATCAATGAGAGGGGAATTGATTCAGTTGCATGAAAAAGACAAGAGGAATGATTTTTTTTTTTAAATGATAACCAAATGCTCCCCCTTCTAGGACAGTCTAGGACAAGAGGTCAAAGTTGTACAGTGAGAGAGGGGAGGTTCAAGACACAGATAAGAAAAAGCTACTGCTCACAGAGGGTAGTGAATCTGTGGAACTTACTGCCCCAGAGTGCGGTCGATGCAGAATCAATCAATGGATTCAAGAAAGAGTTAGATAAGTATTTGATCAAAAGCGTGATAAAGGGCGATGGGGAAAAGGCAGGGAAGTGGAGTACGGGTGAGATGGAGATCAGCCATGATCATATAGAATGGCGGAGCGAGCTCAAAGGGCTGAATTGTCTACTCTCGCTGCTAATTCCTGTGTTCCTATATAATGGTGCTTATGCACAGGAATATCCACCATATGAGTCCAATAATGGAGATCACTCTATGGGTGATTTTAAAAGATAAGGTGTGTTCCTTGTGAGCGATTGGGGCATTATGCCCGTGACTATAGGGGGTCTTTCCAATCATATCCGCCGGGATCATACCCGCTGGATTCACGAACCAAGCCAGGACAAGATTGGAACAATCCGAGACCTGAGATGTTACCGTTAGAGGGATCTGTGCAGTGAGAGACAGAAAACGACACGTTGCTTCTTCCTGAACTCCCGGGAGCCAATGGTGTGAAGTTTACTTTCCTGCCCGCCACTGGAATCAGTGCGGGCAAGAGGTGGACCATCGAAAGGTCTGTTGACCTGGGGAGGGACTTTCTGGTTTGGGACGAGTGAGGCCTGAAAATCCTGCCCAATGATGATGTTTCGCCTCCCCAACTTGGGTGTGTTGTACAAGACGGGATGATATAGGTCGACCCGAGTGGGTGGCGAGATACGAGCTGGCCTCGTCGGTTTCTGATGGGACACAACGGCATCCTGCACTGAGCAAAAATGTTCCATGGCTGTTGACTGAGCAGCACACACAGGCATTCTCTGATTTAACGCGTGCTTTGGTTTCAGCGCCAGCATTATTGGTTCCAGTTCCTGAGCTCCTGTTTGCATTGGATGTGGCAACAACCGATTTCACTCTGTCAGCTGTTCTTTTACAGGTAAGAGAACAGACTGGGACCTTTGACTTACGCCTCTCGACCCATTACTCAAAGAACAAAGAAAAGTACAGCATCGGAACAGACCCTTTGGCTTTACTCCTCCGAATGCAGCAATGTGAAGATGGACATTTATGGGTCAATCCGAATATGATGGTTAGATTTGGGTTTCTGCACATGTTTAAATATGAGTCTGTTGTACAATGGTATAATCAAAGTCATTGTGCTATGTTTCTGTTTATAAGAGGTTTAGTTATGTCACGGTGTGAAACATATTTTACTGACACCTGTGCACAAAATAAAGTATAGAGAATCTTTACACCCCGAGATGAGATTGGTAGAATTCAAATTCTAATATAAATGCCTGATAAGTTTGAACAGGGTGTTTGCAATGGGGTTCATTATGCAGAAAACGATCATCCTAAAAATCATGTACATTGGATAGTTAAACCTGTCACTTCAGTCCCCTCCTTTGCACATGGTGCATCGGAATCTGAATGTTACTCTCCTCCCTCATCACTAATGATATATACATGTTCTGTGAATACTCTTGACCTCAAAACTGTTTAGCAATAATAAATGCAAACAAGGTACTGTGTCGCAATGTTTGGTATGAATTGGTACCAGTTGTATTAGATTTCACTGATATTCATTTATAAGTTTTAACTTAGGGAATTATATTTTCATTTAACACAGAGTTCGTGAAATGAGGTGCAATAATGGTTTAATGATTCCAAAGGTTGACTGAGCAGGGACTTAATTAATCATTTGTCAACTGCTTATAGTGCAGCAAAGTCCACGTTTAATACTCTTGATTTCGAAAATCTCGACCTTAATCTTCAAATACTAACCCAGCTTATTAAGTAAGTAATGGCTGAAGAAAATAACAATATTCAGGATGCTGCTTCAAGATCGTTGTTGCTACAACTTGCTAATCAACGTATGGTGACTGCATCAGGGGAACATGCTAAAACCGTGAATCAAATTCTTAAAGACAAGACAATTGATGATGGGAACCAGTGGAATAGAACGTTGTGTCGTGTCTATGGGAATTGGATGATAGAACAACTTAGAGAGAACTTTGACCAAGTTAATCAGGGGAAGATTTCTCCCTGGATTAGTAATGGACAATTAGATTGTCCATGTTGTTGGCAAATATATCATAATTTGTCCTGATGTCGGTTTTGACAATTGACCAAGGTTTGGTTTGAGAATTATTGTCGTGGAATGTTGCATAAGGCTTTAGGATTAATACTATAGATTCCAATGATGCAGTGGAATGGAAAATATGAGAGGTTCAGAAAATTGGTATCATTATGGATGGTATATGGATCGGATATGATAATGATCTACCTGATGCTGTAGAAAGAGAGGGAAGTTTGGTGGTATTACTTTCAGGGAATGCCAACAATCAGGAAGGACAATTGTTTGTCCAGATCCTAATACATTCAAATGAAGAAGCTTCTTGTGGTTTGAAAGTTGCTGAAAATGTAAATTGTATTGAGGAGGTTCGGCATCTAGATAAAGACATCACAAAAACAACTTATAAAGGAAAGGGTGAATATTGCAGGACCATTCCCATTGAACAATTATCAGTTTGGAGCTCTAATTTATAATATCACGCACACTCCACATCAACCATCAAGAACAGGCTAGATGGAATTGGCTCAAGTACACCATAGACAAGGGTCGATAATTACTAATGGATGAACTTCAAGGCACTTTAGGTGAAGATTTTGAGCAATATAACAGTAAACAATCTAACACTGCTATCAGCCTAATAGCTGACATTTGGAGCACAGTGCAGCATGTTCAGCTGCTGTTATCACATGTACATTGAGCTGAAACAAAATGCTGAGAGTATTGATGAGAATATAGAGGAAGAGGGTTGGTGGGATGGTTGCTGGAACCAGGGTTCCAATATACAAATCCATCCCGGGGTTTTTGTGACATTTTCTCTATTTAATTTCTTACCCTCATTCACAAACTCCGCCTTCCCACCACTGGGACATACCCGGATGGACAGCAGAAGAGGTCGTGCGCCTGCGCGCAGTGGGAAGCGGGCCGCGCGCTCGAGGGGTGGAGTCCACGCAGGCGCACTTGGAGCTGCGGCTGCTGTTTTCCCGCTCGCCTATTGGTCAAAGTGCGATGACGTTCCGTGGGCGGAGAGTGACGTCAAGACCCTCTCCAGCCGCGCGCAGAAAGCGTTTAACTGTCGGGCCACGTGAAGGCGGGTTCATTCTTGCCTCACTGAGTGGGCGGGATCAAATTGTATCCTCACTTTCCATTGGTGTATTCCGCTGTCCGTCAGGTGAAGACAGCCAGTAGGGAGTCGCTCCAGCAGAATGATTGACAGCCAGTCTGGGTCCACCCACCCGGGCAGATTATGATGAAGCAGCAACTTGCTGTGGATTCACTGCCATTGGCGACATTCCCAACCAGCACGAGGCGATAAGGGCGGCGCCTTCCGTCACAAAGAGCAGCATTCACACCATCCCGCTTTCTCTTCCAGTTGGGCAGCACCAGAACAGCTTCTTGTTATTTATTTCATTGGCAGCTCCCGTCCCCCCCCCCCCCCCCCCCCCCGTCGCCCCCCCGCCCCCGGGTGCTCTTGATGCTCTTGTTCCAGCACCTTTCCTCTAAATGATGGGGGAATTGGGCTCTCAGAGCCCAGAACAAACATCCAGCAACACCCACATTTCCCAGCTTCCCCCATCTCCAATAAGAGAACCCTCTATCTCAATTTGAAGTGAACCTTATCTCAATTTGGATTGCCCATTATCCTGATTTAGAGTGCCCCCATCCCAATTTGAACCATCCCCTATCTCGATTGTGAGAGCCTTCTATCTCGATTTAGATTTGGAGCAGCAGCTATTTCAGTATGAGTGCTTGTGTCTCAACTAGGAGTGACCTCTATCCATTCGGAGTGCTAGGGTCCATGAGGAATTTTCGCTGTCAATAAGGAGTGATGTCTGTTAGTTCATGTCAATGAGGTTTACCCCACTCACTTTGGAGTGGCACCTATCTCGATTTGGAGTGGCCCCTATCTCGATTTGGATCGCCCATTATCACGATTTCGTATGTCCCTGTGTCGATTTGGGGTATCTGCTATCTTGAATAAGAGAGCCTTCTGTGTCAATTAGGAGTGCCCCGTATTTAGATTTGGAGCAGCGACGATTTCAGTTATGGGAGCAGCGAATAATTATGAGTGCCCATACCTCAACTATGAGTGCCCGGGTCAATTAGGATTGACCCCTGTCAATTCCGGGTTAATTATGAGTGCCCTGGTCAATAAGGATTACCCCCTGTCAATTTTGAGTGCCGCTGCCCATTTTGAGTGTCCCCAGACAATTAGGACTACCCGTCTCTATTATGAGTGCACCCTGGCATTTCTGACTGCTCAGGTTAATTAGGAGTGCCCCCTGTGAATTACGAGTACACGTGTCGATTTGGAGTGCCCCCTATCTCGATTTGGATGGCCCCATCTCTCGATTTAGAGTGCCCCCCATCTCAATTAGGAGTGCCTCCTACCTCGATTTGGAGTGCCCTCCATCTCGATTTGGAGTTTCCCCTGTCTCGATGACATTCCCCCCCCCCCCCTCCCGCAACCACAATGTCAAGGAGGAGTGCCCCCTGTCAATTAGGGGTGGCCCCGTCAATCAGGAATGCCTGGGTGAATTTGGTGCGCCCCCCTATCAATTATGTCCCAGTGTCAACTCAGAGTGCCCCAAATCAATTATGAGTTCCATCTGTCAATTCTCAGTGCCCCCTATCTCAATTTGGAGTGCCCCTATCACGAATTGGAGTGTCCCCTCCCCCCCCACCCCCCCTCCCCCCCACCCCCCCTCCCCCATACCGAATGCACCTTATCTCGATTTGGAGACCCCTATCTCGGTTTGGAGAGCCCCCTATTTAGATTTGGAGCAGCGCATATTTCAGTTATGAGTCACTTCTCAATTAGGAGTGCCTCCTATCAATTAGGAGTTCCCCCTGTCAATTAGGAGTGCCCTGTCAATTGGGAGCGACCCCTGTCAATTAGGAGTGCCCCCTATCTCAATTTGGAGTGCCCCTGTCACGAATTGGAGTGTCCCCTCCCGCCCCCCCTCCACCATAGCGACTGCACCTTATCTCGATTTGAAGACCCCTATCTCGGTTTGAAGAGCCCCCTATTTAGATGTGGAGCAGCGCATATTTCAGTTAATGGTCACTTCTCAATTAGGAGTGCCTACTATCAATTAGGAGTTCCCCCTGTCAATTAGGAGTGCCCCTGTCAATTAGGAGCGACACCTGTCAATAATGAGTGCCCCCTATCTCAATTAACAATGCCTCTGTGAATTAGGAGTGCCCCCGGTCAATTAGGACCGCCCCTCCCCATCAATTCGGAGTGCCTCTGTCAAATTAGGATTGTCCCCTATGAATTGGGTGTAACCTCTGTCAATTATGAGCGCCCCCTGTCAATTAGGAGTCCTTCCTGTCAATTAGGAGTGCCCCTGTCATTTAGAAGCAACCCCTGTCAATTAGGAGTGCCCCTTGTCAAATTGGCGTGCCCCCTGTCAATTAGGAGCGCCCGGATCAATTAGGAGTACCCCTTCAATTAGGAGTGCCCCTGTCAATTAGGAGTGCCCTCTGTCATTTAGGTGTGTCCCCTACCAATTAGGAGTGCCCCCATCATTTAGGAGTGTCCCTGACATTTCGGACTGCCCCTGTCAATTAGGAGTGCCCCAGTCAATTAGGAGTGCGCCCTGTCAAATAGGAGTGCCCCTTTTCAATTAGGAGTGCCCCCTATCTCAATTAGAAATGCCCCTGTCAATTAGGAGTGCCCCCTGTCATTTTGGAGCGCCCCCCATCAATTTGGAGCGCCCGCTGTCAATTGGGAGTACCCTGTCAATTATGAGTGCCTACTATCTCAATTAGGAGTGCCCCCTGTCAATTAGGAGCGCTCCCCATCAATTAGGAGTGCCTTCTGTCTTTTAGGGTGCCCCTTGTTAATTAGGAGTGCCGTCTGCCAATTAGGAATGCCCTCTGTCAATTGGGAGTGCCCGCTGTCAATTAGGAGTGCCCCCTATCAATTAGGAGTGCCCCCTATCTCAAGTAGGAATGCCCCTGTCAATCAGGAGTGCCCCGTGTCAATTAGCAGTGCCCCTCATCAATTAGGAGTTACCCCTGTCAATTAGGAGACTCCCCTGTCAATTATGAGTGCCCCTTTTCAATTAGGAGTGCTCCCATCTCAATTAGAAATGCCCCTGTCAATTAGGAGTGCCCCCCATTAATTAGGAGTGCCCCCTGTCAATTACGAGTGCCTCAAATCTCAATAAGCAGTGCCCCCTGTCAAGTATCAATGCCCCCTGTCAATTAGGGGAGACCTCTATCTCAATTCGGAATGCCCCTGTCAATTTGGTGTGTCACCTTTCAATTAGGAGCGCTCCCCATCAATTAGGAGTGCCCCCTGTCATTTGGGGTGCCCCTTGTCAATTAGGAGTGCCCTCCGTCAATTAGGACTGCCTCTGTCAATTGGGAGTACCCCCTGTCTATTAGAATTGCCCCCTATCTCAATTAGGTGTGCCCCCAGTCAATTAGAAGTGCGCCATATCTCAATTAGGAGTGCCCCCTGTCAATTAGGAGTGCCCCCTGACAATTAGGCGCGCCCCTTGCCGTTTAGGAATGCCCGTTCCAGTTCGGAGTGCCCCCTATCTCAATTAGGAATGCCCCTCTTAATTAGGAGTGCCCCGTGTCAATGAGCAGTGCTCCCATTAATTAGGAGTGCTCTCTATCAATTAGGAGAGCCCGCCATCAATTAGGAGTGTCCCCTGTCAATTAGAAGTGACCCCTATCAATTAAGAGGGCCCCCTGTCTATTACAAGAGATCCCTGTCGATTTGGAGTGTCCCTGCCAATTGGAAGTGCCCCCAGTCAATTGGGAGTGCCCCTGTCAATTGGGAGTGTCCTCTGTCAATTAGGAGTGCCCCTGTCAAGTAGGAGTGCCCCTGTCAATTGGGAGTGCGCCCTGTCAATTAGGAGTGCTCCTGTCAAGTAGGAGTGCCCCATGTAATTAGGAATGCCCCCTGTCAATTAAGTGCCCCCTGTCAATTTGTAACCCCACCTGTCAATTTGGAACGCCCCCCCCCCGTCAATTAGGAGTTGCCCCTGTCAGTTGGGAGTGCCCCCTGTCATTTACAGGCGCCCTCTGTCAAGTCGGAGTGCCCCCCATCAATTAGAACCGCCCCCTGTGAATTAGGAGTGCCCCCTGTGAATTCGGAGTGCCCCCTGTGATTAGAAGTGCCCCCAGTGAATTAGGATTGCCCCCTGTGAATTATGACTGCCCCCTGTCAATTAGGAGCGCCCCCCTGTCAATTAGGAGCGCCCCTGTCAATTAGGAGTAACCCCTGTCAATTAGGAATGCCCCTTCAATTAGGAGTGTCCCCTGTCAATTCGGTGTGCCCCCTGTCAATTGGGAGCGCCCCATGTCAATTTGGAACGCCCCTGTCAATTAGAGGTGTCCCCTGTCAATTAGGAATGCCCCCTGTCAGTTAGGAGTACCCCCTGCCAATTAGGAGTGCCCCCTGTGCATTTGGATTTCCCCCTGTCAATTTGGAGTGCCCCCTGTGAATTAGGAGCGCCCCCTGACAATTAGGAGCGCCACTGCCAATTACAAGTATCCCCTGTCAATTTGGAGTGCCCACTGTCAATTTGGAACGCCCCCTGTCAATTAGAAGTAGCCTTGTCAATTAAGAATGCCCCCTGTCAATTAAGAGTGCCACCTATCAATTCCGATTGCCCCCTGTCAATTAGGACTGTTGTCTATCTCAATTTGGAGTGCCTCCTGTCTTGATTATATATGCCCTCTGTCTCGATTAGAAGTGCCTGCTAACTTAATTTGGAGTGCCCTCTATCGCAATAACGAGTGCCCCCTATCTCGATTTGGACTGCCCATATCTCGATTTGAAGAGCCCCCTATCTCAATTTGGAGTGCCCCCTATGTCGTTTTGGAGTGTCCCGGATCTCGATTTGGCGTGCCCCCATCGCTATTTCGAGTGTCCCTAACTCAATTTCGAGTGCCCCCTATCGCGATGTCGAGTGCCCCTGAACTCGATTTGGAGGCCTCTATCTCGATTTGGAGTGCCCCCCCCCCCCCCATCTCGATTTCGAGGACACTATCTCGAATTGGAGTGCCTCCTATCTTGATTTGGAGTGCACGTACAGTGGTTTGGAGTGCCCCCTATTTGGATTTGGTGTGCATGTATAGCGGTTTGGAGTGCCCCCATCCGGATTTGGTGTGCATGTATCGCGGTTTGGAATGGCCCCTCTTTAGGATTGGAGCAGCGGATATTTCAGTTATGAGTGCGGCATCTCAATTAGGAATGCTCCCCGTCAATTAGGAGTGCCCCATCTCAATGAGGAATGGTTCTGTCAATGAGGAGTGCCCTCTGTCAATTAGGAGAGCCTCCCATCAATTAGGAGAGTCCCCTGTCAATTCAGAGCAGCCCCTGTTAATTAGGAGTGCCCCTGTCAATTTGGATCCTCCCAATAAATTAGGAGCGCCCCTGTCAATTAGGAGCACCCCTGTCATTTAGGAGTGCCCCCGTCAATTAGGATTGCCCGGGTCAATTCGGAGTGTCCCTGTCAATTAGAAGTGTCTCCTGTCAATTAGGAGTGCCCCTGTCAATTAGGAGTGACCCCTATCAATTCGGAATGTCCCCTGTCAATTAGGAGTGCTCCCTATAAATTAGGAGTACCCCCGTCAATTGGGAGCGCCCCATGTCAATTTGGAGCGCCCCTGTCAATTAGGAGTGACCACTGTCAATTAGGAGTGCCCCTGTACAATTGGGAGTGCCCCTATCTGAATTAGGAATGCCCCTGTCAATTAGGAGTGCCCCCTGTCAGTTAGGAGCCTCCCCCCCTTCAAGTGGGAGTGCCCCCTGACAATTGGGTGTACACCCTGTCAATTGGGAGTGCCTCCTGTCTCAGTGAGCTGTGCCCCCTGTCAATTGGGAGTGCCCCGTGTCAATTAGGAGTGCCCCCTGTCAATTAGGAATGCCCCTTTCAATTAGGAGTGCCCCTTTACAATTAGGAGAGCACACTATTTCAATTAAGATTGCCCCTGTCAAGTAAGAATGCCCCCTGTCAATTAGGAGCTCCCCCCATCAATTAGGAGCGCCCCCTGTCAATTAGAACATAGAACATTCCATCGCAGTACAGGACGTTCGGCCCTCGATGTTGCGCCGACCAAAAGCCCATCTAACCTACACTGTTCCATTTAAATGCCCTTAATGTTGGCGAGTCCACTACTGCAGCAGGCAGGGCATTCCACGCCCTGACTACTTTCTGAGTGAAGAACCTACCTCTGACACCTGTCCTATATCTATCATCCCTCAATTTAAAGTTATGTCCGTTCGTGCTAGCTTTCACTATCTGAGGAAAAAGGCTCTCACTATCCACCCTTTCTAATCCTCTGATCCTCTTGTATGCCTCAATTAAGTCACCTCTTAACCTTCTTCTCTCCAACGAAAACAACCTCAAGTCCCTCAGCCTTTTCTCATTAGGCCTTCCCACCATACGAGGCAACATCGTGGTAAATCTCCTCTGCACCCTTTCCAATGCTTCCACATCCTTCCTAGAATGTGGCGGCCAGAGTTGTACACAATAATCCAAGTGCGGCCGGACCAGAGTTTTGTACAGCTGCAACATGACCTCCTGGCTCCGAAACTTAATCGCTCTACCAATAAAAGCTGACACTCCTTCTTCACAACGCTATCAACCTGGGTGCCAACTTCCAGGGATCTATGCACATGCACACCGAGTCTCTCTGTTCATCCACACTACCAAGTATCTTACCATTAGCCCAGTACTCTGTAATCCTGATATTCCTTCCAAAGTGAATCACCTCACACTTTTCCGCACTGAACTCCATTTGTCACCTCTCAGCCCAGCTCTGCAGCTCATCTATGTCCCCTGTCAATTAGGAGTGCCCCTGTCAATTTGGAGTGCCCCCGTCAATTAGGAGTGCCCCTGTCAAATAGGTGTGCCCCCTGTCATTTGGGAGCGCCCATGTCAATTCGGATTGGCCCGTGTCAATTAGGAGTGTCCCCTGTCAATTAGGAATGCCCCTCTCAATTAGGAGTGTCCCGTGTCAATTAGGACCGCCCCCTGTCAATTAGGAGCGCTCCCTGTCATTTAGGAGTGCCCCTGTCAATTGGCAGTGCCCCCTGTCAATTAGGAGTGATCCCTGTCATTAATGAGCGCCCCCTGTCAATTACGAGTGCCCCCTCTCAATTAGTAGTGCACCCTGTCAATTCGGAGTGTCCCCTGTAAATCTGGACCGCCCCCGTCACTTAGGAGTGCCTGCGTCAATTAGGAGTGCCCCCTTCAATTAGGAGTGCCCCCTGTAAATTAGGAGTGCCCCCTGTTAATTAGGAGAGGCCCCCGTCACGTAGGAGGGCAACTTGTCAATTTGGAGTGTCCCCTGTCAATTACGAATGCCCTCTGTCAATTAGGAGTGCCACTGTATTTTAGGAGTGCCCCTGTCATTTTGGAATACCCCTGTGAATTGTGAGTGCCCTCTGTAAATTAGGAGTGTCCCCTGTCAATTAGGAGTGTCCCCTGTCAATTAGGAGTGCCGCTGTCAATTTGTAGCCCCCTGTCAATTAGGAGTGCCCTCTGTCATTTACGAGTGCCCTCTGTCAATTGGGTGTGCCCCATCCCAATTAGAAGTGCCTCCTATCTCAATTAGCAGTGCCCCCTATCAATTAGGAGTGCCGCAGTCAATTGGGAGTGCTCCCATTACAATTAGCAGTATCCCCTGTGAATTTGGAGTGCTCCTGCCAAGTAGAATTGTGCGCTATTTCAATTAGCAGCGCACCCTGTCAATTAGCAGCGCCCCCTGTCGATTAGCAGTGCCCGTGTCAATTAGGAGTGCCCACTATCGCAATTAGGAATGCCCCTGTCAATTAGGATTGCCCCGTGTCAATTAGCAGTGCCCCCTTTCAATTAGCAGTGCCCTCTCTCAATTAGGAGTGCCCCCTGTCAATTAGGACTGTCCCTGCCAAGTAGGAGTGCCCCTACCTCAATTAGCATTGCCCCTATCTCAATTAAGAGTTCCGCCTGTCAATTAGAAGTTTGCAATATCTCAATTAGGAGAGTTCCCTGTCAATTAGGCGCGCCCCTTTTCGATTAGGAGTGCCAGTGTCAATTAGGAATGCCCACTATCTCAACTAGGAATACCCTTGTGAATTAGGAGCGCCCCGTGTCAATTAGCAGTGTCCCCTTTCAATTAGGAGTGCCCCCTGTCAATTAGGAGTGCTCACTGTCAAATAGGAGTGCCAACTATCTCAATTAGGAATGACCCTGTCAATTAGGAGTGCCCCGTGTCAATTTGCAGTGCCCCCTTTCAATTGGAAGTGCGCCTGTCAGTTAGGAGTGCCCACTGTCAATTAGGAGTGCCCCCTGTCAATTAGCGGTGCCCCTGCCAAGTAGGAGGGCCCCCTATCTAAATTATGAGTGCCGCCTGTCAATTAGAAGTTTGCCCTCTCTCAATAAGGAGAGCTCCCTGTCAATTAGGAGCGACCCTGTCGATTAGGACTGACCATGTCAATTAGGTGTGCCCACTGTCTCAATTAGGAACGCCCCTGTCAATTATGAGTGCCCCGTGTCAATTAGCAGTGCCCCATTTCAATTAGAATTGGCCCGGTTAATTAGGAGTGCCCATGTCAACAAGGAGTGTCCCGTGTCAATTAGGAATGCCCCTCTCAATTAGGAGTGCCAGTGTCAATTACGAGCAACCCCTGACAATTAGGAGCACTCCCTGTCATTGAGGAGTGCCCCCTGTCAATTAGGAGTGCCCCCTGTCAATTAGGAGTGCCCTCTGTCAATTTGAGTGCCCAATGTCAATTGGGAGACCCCACCCCAATTAGCAGTGCCCCCAATCTCAAGTAGCAGTGCACCCCATCAATTAGGAGTGCCCCTGTCAATTAGAAGTGTGCCCTGTCTCAGTTAGGAGAGCTCCCTGTCAATTAGGAGCGCCCCCTGCCGATTAGGAGTGCCCATGTCAACTAGGAGCGCCCACTATCTCAATTAGGAATACCTTCTTAATTAGACGTGCCCCGTGTCGATTAGTAGTGCCCCCTTTCAATTAGAAGTGCCCCCTGTCAATTAGGAGGTCCGCTGTCTATTAGGAGTGCCCCCTGTCAATTAGGAGTGTCCCCGGTCAATGAGGAATGCCCCTCTCAATTAGGATTGTCCCGTGTCAATTAGGAGTACCCCTGACAAGCAGGAGAGCTCGCTCTCAATTAGGAGTGCCCCCTGTCAATTAGGAGTGCCCCCTGTCAATTAGGGGCGTTCTCTGTCAATTAGGAGTACCCCCTTTCAATTATGAGTGCCCACTGTCAGTTAGGAGTGCCCCTTTTCAATTAGCAGTGGCCCCTATCTCAATTAGGAGTACCCCCTGTCAATCAGGAGCGCTCGCTGTCAATTCGGAGAGCGGCCTGACAATTTGGGGCGTTCCCTGTCAGTTTGGAGTACCCCCTGTCAACTAGGAGTGCACCCTGTCAACTAGGAGCGCCCCTTTTCAAGTAGCAGTGCCCCTTTTCAAGTAGGAGTGCCCCTTTTCAATTAGGAGTGGCCCCTATCGCAAATAGGAGCGTCCCCGGTCAATTAGCAGCGCCCCTTCAAATAAGAATGCCCGAGTCAATTAGGAGTGTCCCCTGTCAATTAGAAGTGTCGCCCGTCAATTCGGAGCGCCCCCATTAATTAGGATTCCCGGGTCAATTAGGAGTGCCCCCTTTCAAATTGGAATGTCCCTGTCAATTAGGAGTGTCCCCTATCAATTAGGAGTGTCCCTTGTCAATTAGGAGTGACCCCTGCCAATTAGGAGTGCCCCTCTCAATTAGCAGTGCACCCTGTCAATTACGAGTGTCCCCTTTAAAGTAGGACCGCCCCCGTCACTTAGGTGTGCCCGCGTCAATTACCAGTGCCCCCTTCAATTAGGAGTGCCCCCTGTCAATTAGGAGTGGCCCCTGTCAAGTAGGAGTGCATCCTGTCAATTAGCAGTGCCCTCTGTCAATTAGGAGTGCCTACTATCAATTGGGTGTCATCCACCCCAATTAGCACAGCCCCCTATCTCAAGTAGCAGTGTCCCCCATCAATTAGGAGTGTCCCTTGTCAATTAGGAGTGACCCCTGCCAATTAGGAGTGCCCCTCTCAATTAGCAGTGCACCCTGTCAATTACGAGTGTCCCCTTTAAAGTAGGACCGCCCCCGTCACTTAGGTGTGCCCGCGTCAATTACCAGTGCCCCCTTCAATTAGGAGTGCCTCCTGTCAATTAGGAGTGGCCCCTGTCAAGTAGGAGTGCATCCTGTCAATTAGCAGTGCCCTCTGTCAATTAGGAGTGCCCACTATCAATTGGGTGTCATCCACCCCAATTAGCACAGCCCCCTATCTCAAGTAGCAGTGTCCCCCATCAATTAGGAGTGCCCCTGTCAATTAGAAGTGTGCCCTATCTCAGTTAGGAGAGTTCCCTGTCGATTAGGAGTGCCCGTGTCAATTAGGAGCGCCCACTATCTCAATTAGGAATACCTTCTTAATTAGATGTGCCCCGTGTCAATTAGCAGTGCCCCCTTTCAATTAGAAGTGCCTCCTGTCAATTAGGAGGTCCGCTGTCTATTAGGAGTGCCTCCTGTCAATTAGGAATGCCCCTCTCAATTAGGATTGTCCCGTGTCAATGCGGAATGCCCCTCTCAATTAGGATTGTCCCGTGTCAATTAGGACTCCCCCTGACAAGCAGGAGAGCTCGCTCTCAATTAGGAGTGCCCCCTGGCAATTAGGAGTGCCCCCTGTCAATTAGGGGCGTTCTCTGTCAATTAGGAGTACCCCCTTTCAATTATGAGTGCCCACTGTCAGTTAAGAGTGCCCCTTTTCAATTAGCAGTGGCCCCTATCTCAAATAGGAGTACCCCCTGTCAATCAGGAGCGCTCGCTGTCAATTCGGAGAGCGCCCTGACAATTTGGGGCGTTCCCTGTCAGTTTGGAGTACCCCCTGTCAACTAGGAGTGCACCCTGTCAACTAGGAGCGCCCCTTTTCAAGTAGGAGTGCCCCTTTTCAAGTAGGTGTGCCCCTTTTCAATTAGGAGTGGCCCCTATCGCAAATAGGAGCATCCCCGGTCAATTAGCAGCGCCCCTTCAATTAAGATTGCCCGAGTCAATTAGGAGTGTCCCCTGTCAATTAGAAGTGTCGCCCGTCAATTCGGAGTGCCCCCATTAAATAGGATTCCCGGGTCAATTAGGAGTGCTCCCTTTCAAATAGGAATGTACCTGTCAATTAGGAGTGTCCCCTATCAATTAGGAGTGTCCCTTGTCAATTAGGAGTGACCCCTGCCAATTAGGAGTGCCCCCTCTCAATTAGCAGTGCACCCTGTCAATTACGAGTGTCCCCTTGAAAGTAGGACCGCCCCCGTCACTTATGTGTGCCCGCGTCAAGTACCAGTGCCCCCTTCAATTAGGAGTGCCCCCTGTCAATTAGGAGTGGCCCCTGTCAAGTAGGAGTGCATCCTGTCAATTCGGAGTGTGCACTGCCAATTAGGAATGCCCTCTGCCAATTCCGAGTGCCCCTGTCATTTAGGAGTGCCCCCTGTCATTTAGGAGTGCCCCTGTCAATTTGGAGTGCCACTGTCAATTAGCAGTGCCCTCTGTCAATTAGGAGTGCCCACTGTCAATTGGGTGTCCTCCACCCCAATTAGCACAGCCCCCTATCTCAAGTAGCAGTGTCCCCCATCAATTAGGAGTGCCCCTGTCAATTAGAAGTGTGCCCTATCTCAGTTAGGAGAGCTCCCTGTCAATTAGGAGCGCCCCCTGTCGATTAGGAGCGCCCACTATCTCAATTAGGAATACCTTCTTAATTAGATATGCCCCGTGTCAATTAGCAGTGCCCCCTTTCAATTAGAAGTGCCCCCTGTCAATTAGGAGGTCCGCTGTCTATTAGGAGTGCCCCCTGTCAATTAGGAATGCCCGTCTCAATTAGGATTGTCCCGTGTCAATTAGGAGTGACCCCTGTCAATTAGGAGCGCTCCCTGTCAATTATGAGTACCCCTGACAAGCAGGAGAGCTCGCTCTCAATTAGGAGTGCCTCCTGTCAATTAGGAGTGCCCCCTGTCAATTAGGCGTGCCCCTTTCCAATTAGGAGTGGCCCCTATCTCAATTAGGAGGGCCCTCTGTCAATTAGCAACGCCCCCATCAATTAGGATTGCCCGGGTCAATTAGGAGCGCCCCCTGTCAATTAGGAGTGTCGCCTATCTCAATTAGGAATACCCCTGTCAATTAGAGTGCCCTGTGGCAATTCGGAGTGACCCCAACCAATGAGGAGTGCCTCCTGCCAATGGGGAGAGCCCCCTGTCAATTTGGAGTGCTCTCTGTCAATTAGTATTGCCCCTTGTCAAATTGGAGTGCCCCTATTCAATTAGGAATGTGCCTGTCAATGAGGAGTGCTCTCTGTCAATTATGAGAGCCCCCCATCAATTAGGAGTGTCCCCTGTCAATTATGAGCGCCACCTTTCAATTAGGAGCGCCCTCGTCAATTGGGATTCCCGGGTCAATTAGGAGTGTCCCCTGTCAATTAGGAGTGACCCCTGTCAATTGGGAGTAGCCCCTCTCGATTAGCAGTGCACCCTGCCAATTAGGAGTGTCCCCTGTAAATTAGGACCGCCCCCGTCACTTCAGAGTGCCCGCGTTAATTAGGAGTGCCCCCTTCATTTAGGAGTGCCCCCTTCATTTATGAATGCCCCTGTCAATTAGGAGTGCCCTCTGTCAATTGGGCGTGCCCCCCTGTCAATTAGGAGTGCCCCCTTCAATTAGGAGTGCCGATGCCATGTAGGAGTGCCCGCTATCTCAATTAGGTGTGCCCGCTGTCAATTAGAATTCTGCCCTGTCAATTACGGTTGGCCCTGTCAATTAGCAGTGCCCCCTGTCAATTAGAGTGCCTCCTATCTCAATTAGCAGTGCTTCCTGTCACGTAGGAGTGCCCCCTGCCGATTAGGTGTGCCCCCTATCTCAATTAGGATTGCCCCCTCTCATGTAGAAGTGCCCTCTATCTCAATTAGGAGTGCCCCTGTCAGTTAGGAATGTTCCCTGTCAATTAGGAGTGCACGCCGTCATTCAGGCGTGCCCCCTGTCAATTAGGAATGTCCCCATTCAATTGGGAGTGGCCCCAGTCAATTAGTAGTGCCCCCTATCTCAAATAGGATTGCCCCTGTCAATTAGGTGTGCCCATTGTCAATTAGGAGCGGCCCCCATCAGTTAGCAGTGCCCGCTGTCAATTGGGAATGCCCTTATCAATTAGGAGTGCGCCCTGTCAATTAGGAGTGCCCCTGTCAATTAGGAATGCTCCTATCTCAATTAGCAGTGCCCCCTGTCAAGCAGGAGCGCTCCCTGTCGATCATGAGAGACCTCTGTCAATTAGGAGTGCTCCCTATCACAATTAGGAGCGCTCCCTGTCAACTTGGAGTGCCGCTGCCAAGTAAGAGTGCCCCCGATCTCAATTAGGAGTGCCCCCTGTCAAGTACGAGTGCCCCCTGTCAATTAGAAGAGCCCACTATCTCAATTAGGAGTGCGCCCTGTCAATTTGGAGAGCTCCCTGTCAATTCGGAGTGCCCCTGCCAATTGGGAGTGCCCCCTCTCAATTAGGAGTGCCTCCTATCCCAATTAGCAGTGCCTCATTTCAAGTAGCAATGACCCCTGTCAATCAGGGGTGCCCCCTTTCTCAATTAGAAATGCCCCTGTCAATTAGGAGTGACCCCTGTAAATTAGGAGCGCCCCCATCAATTATGAGTTCCCCTGTCAATTAGGGTGCCCCCTGTCAATTAGAAGTGCCTCCAGTGTCAATTAGCAGTGCCCCCTTTCAGGTAGGAGTGCCCCCATACTCAATTAGGCGTGCCCCCTATCAATTAGAAGTGCCCGCTATCTCAATTAGGAGTGCCCCCTATGAGGTAGAGGTGCCCCTATCTCAATTAGGAATGTCCCCATTCAATTGGGAGTGGCCCCAGTCAATTAGTAGTGCCTGCTATCTCAAATAGGATTGCCACTGTCAATTAGGAGTGCCCATTGTCAATTAGGAGCGGCCCCCATCAATTAGCAGTTCCCGCTGTCAATTGGGAATGCCCCTATCAATTAGGAGTGCGCCCTGTCAATTAGGAGTGCCTCTGTCAATTAGGAATGCTCCTATCTCAGTTAGAAGTGCCCCCTGTCAAGTAGGAGTGCCCCCTGTCAATTAGGAGTGTACCCTATCTCAATTAGGAGTGCCCCCCATCAGTTAGAAGAGCCCCCTATCTCAATTAGGAGTGCGCCCTGTCATTTTGGAGCGCTCCCTGCCAATTTGGAGTGCCCCTGTCAATTAGGGATGCATCCTATCCCAATTTGCAGTGCCCCCTGTCAAGTCGCAAATGACCCCTGTCAATCAGGGGTGACCCTTTTCTCAATTAGAAATGCCCCTGTCAATTCGGGTGCCCCCTGCCAATTCGGAGTGCCTCCTATCTCAATTAGCAGTGCCCCCTTTCAAGTGGAGAGTGCCCCCTATCTCAAGTAGGCGTGTCCCTTATCAATTAGAAGTGCCCGCTTCTCAATTAGGAGTGCCCTCTCTTAAGTAGAAGTGCCCCTATCTCAAATAGGAGTGCCACCATTTAATTGGGAGTGGTCCCAGGCAATTAGGAGTGCTCCCTGTCCATTAGGAGCGCGCCCTGTCGATTAGGAGTGCCCCCTGTCAATTAGCAGTGGCCCCTATCTCATTTAGAATTGCCCACTTTCGAGTAAGAGTGCCCCCTGTCAATTAGGACTGCCCCCTATCTCAATTAGTAATGCCACCAATCAATTAGAAGTGCTCCCTAACTCAATTAGGAGTGCCCCCTGTCAATTCGGATTCCCCCTGTCAATTAGGAGTGCCTCCTGTCATTTAGGAGTGCCCCCTGTCAATTGGGCGTGCCTCCTAACTCAATTAACAGTGCCCCCTGTCAATTAGGCGTGTCCCCTATCACAATTAATTTTGTCCCCCATCAATTAGAAGAGCCCACTATCTCAATTAGGAGTGCGCCCTATCAATGTGGAGCGCTCCCTGCCAATTTGGAGTGCCTCTGTCAAAAAGGAGTGCCTCCTATACCAATTAGCAGTGCCCCCTGTCAAGTCGCAATGACCCCTGTCAATCTGGGGTGCCCCTTTTCTAAATTAGAAATGCCCCTGTCAATTCTGGTGACCCCTGCCAATTCGGAGTGCCTCCTATCTCAATTAGCAGTGCCCCCTTTCAAGTAGGAGTGCCCCCTCTCTCAATTAGGCGTGCCCCCTATCAATTAGAAGTGCCCGCTTCTCAATTAGGAGTGCCCCCTCTTAAGTAGAAGTGCCCCTATCTCAATTAGGAGTGCCCCCATTTAATTGTGAGTGGCCCCAGCCAATTAGGAGTGCTCCCTGTCAATTAGGAGCGCTCCCTGTCGATTAGGAGTGCCCCCTGTCAATTAGGAGGGCCCCCTATCTCAATTCGTAGTGCCACCTATCAATTAGAAGTGCTCCCTAACTCAATTAGGAGTGCCCCCTGTCAATTCGGAGTTCCCCCTGTCAATTAGGAGCGCCTCCTGTCATTTGGGAGTGCCCCTTGTCAATTAGGCGTGCCTCCTATCTCAATTAACAGTGCTCCCTGTCAATTAGGAGTGCCCCTGTCAATTAGTAGTGCCCCATCTCAATTAGCAGTGCCCGCTTTCAAGTAGGAGTGCCCACTGTCAATTAAGAGTGCCCCCTATCTCAATTAGGATTGCCCCTGTCAATTAGGACATTCTGACCGCTCCCAAGCCGAGGCCCAGGCTGTAACCATGGGCAACGGCTCCAGTCAATGGGCAGCGAGTGGTCCTCACTTTTTTCCGCTGCTGCATTATACTAATGTATAATGCAGCAAGTTTCTGATTTGCTGTGAGTTTTGTCGCATGATATACATTGATGTTTTATTCATTAGGAAAAGGTTTAATTCGACTATGTTTTGGGCATTGCACATGATACATTTTTATTTCAGAAAGGTATGATGTATAATATACATTAGTGCCCATTGTCAATTAGGAGTGCCCCCTATCTCAAATTAGGAGTGCCGCCTATCAATTAGAAGAGCACCCTATCTCAATTAGGAGTTCCCCCTGTCAATTCGGAGTTCCCCCTGTCAATTAGGTGTGCCCTTGTCATTTGGGAGCGCCCCCTGTCAATTGGGAGTGCCTCCTATTTCAATTAACAGTGCCCCCTGTCAATTAGGGGTGACCCCTATCTCAATTAGGATTTCCCCTGTCAATTAGGAGTGCCCCCTGTCAATTGGGAATGCCCCTGTCAATTAGGAGTGCGCCCTGTCAATTAGGAGTGCCCCTGTGAATTGGGCATGCTCCTATCTCAATTAGCAGAGCCCCCTGTCAAGTAGGAACGCCCCCTGTCAATTAGGAGTTTCCCCTATCTCAATTAGGATTGCCCCCTATCAATTAGAAGTGCCCCCAAACTCAATTGGAAATGCCCCCTTTCAATTTGGAGTGCCTCCTGTCAATCAAGAGTGCCCCGTGTCAAGTAGGAGCGCCCCTGTCAATTCTGAGCTTCCCCTGTCATTTCGGAATGCCCCGTCAATTAGGAGTGCCCGTGTCAATTGGTTTTGCCCCCTGTCAATGTGGAGTGTCCCGTATCTCAATTAGGAATGCCCCCTATCAATTAGAAGTGCACCCTATCTCATTGAGGAGTGCGCCCTGTCAATTTAAGTGCTCCCTGTCAATAAGGTGTACCTCCTGTCAATCAGGAGTGCAGCCAGTAAAGTAGGAGCGCCCCCTGGTCAATTAGGAGCTTCCCCGCCAATTCGGAGTGCCCCTGTCAATTAGGAGTGCCCCCTGTCAATTAGGAGTGCCCCTGTCAATTAGGAGTGACCCCTATCTCAATTAGGATTGCCCCTGTCAATTAGGAGTGCCCCCTGTCAATTGGGAATGCCCCTGTCAATTACAAGTGCCCCCTGTCAATTAGGAGTGCCTCCTATCCCAATTAGCAGTGCCCGCTATCAAGTAGCAATGGCTCCTGTCAATTCGAGGTGCCACTTTTCTCAATTAGAAATGCCCCTGTCAATTAGGAGTGACCCCTGCCAATTAGGAGCACCCCCATCAATTAGGGGTGCCCCTGTCAATTAGGGTGCCCCCTGTCAATTAGGAGTGCCTCCTATCTCAATTAGCAGTGCCCCTTTCAACTAGGAGTGCCCCCATCTCAATTAGGAGTGCCCCCATTTAATTGGGAGTGACCCCAGTCAATTAGGAGTGCTCCCTGTCGATTAGGAGTGCCCCCTGTCAATTAGGAGTGCCTCCTACCGCAATTAGCAGTGCCCCCTGTCAAGTAGGACTGCCCCCTTTCCAGAGGGATTGTCTCCTATCTCAATTAGGAGTGCCCCCTATGAATTGGAAGTGCCCCCATCTCAATTAGGAGGGCCCCCTGTTGATTAGAAGTGCCCGTGTCAATTAGAAGTTCCTGTGTCAATTAGCAGTGCCCCCTGTCAATTGCGAATGCCCCCTGTCTATTAGGAGTGCCTCCTGTCAATTAGGAGTGCCCGCTGTCAGTTGGGAGTGTCCCCTGTCAATTGGGAGTGCCCCCTGTCAATTAGGAGCGCCCCCTGTCAAGTAGGAGTGCCCCCTGTCAATTAGGAGTGCCCCCTGTCAAGTAGGAGTGCCCCCTGCCAATTAGGAGTGTCCCCTGTCAATTAGGACTGCCCCCTGTCAATTCGGAGTGCCCCCTGTCAAGTAGAAGTTCCTGGGCCCTATTTTACCATTTCCTCGCGCCCGCTTTCGGGCGTGAAAACGTGGTAAAGTCGGGTGAGAGGCCATTATCGTGATCTGCACCTGCGTCTGCGCAGATTGCCACTTTTCCGAAACCCGGGAATGGCGGCGGACCGCTTCGCACCCAAAATGGGCGCAACGATGATTTAAATGCATTTGCATGCATTTAAATTGAATGAATGGACTGGCCGCCCAACTCTATCAGCATTTCCTTTACAACCGCCGTTGCCAATCCGGAACCGCGCCATATTGGACCTGATAAATGAATGTCTTAATTGTGTGCTCCAGCTGCTGAAGAGCGCGTTCACTGTTTCCAATGGCTCTCTGGCTCAGGTCAGTAGCAGGGAAAAGGAGGGAGGCGGGTCAGGTATTTATCTGGTTGGTGGGAGAGAGGGAAAGGGCCAATCATTGTCTGGTGGGGAGGGAGGAGGAGGCGGGTCAGATGTTCCTCTGGAGGGGGGGGGGTAGTAAGGCCAGATCATTCTCTGTCGAGGGGGGGGGGGACTGAGCGAGGCCAGGCCACTCTCTGAGGGAGCGGGGGGGGAGTGAGTCCAGTTCGTTGTCGGGGGGGAGGCCCGATCGCTCACTGGTGGGGAGGGGAAGATGGAACACTGGTGGGTGGGGCAGCGGGGTCTGCTGCCACTCTGCGGGCGATCGCTGGGGAGGGGGCGGAGGTGGCGATCGGTCTGGGTAGTGGGGGTGGAGGATAAGGGGAACAATGCTGTGTGTGGGCCGTTGGGGGGGGGCGGTTAAGGGGGACTGTGAGGTGTGTCCGTAGTGGGTGGGTGGATGACGGGGACAGTGATGTGTGTGGGTAGTGGGGGGTGGATAACGGCGACAGTGATGTGTGTGGGTAGTGCGGGGGTGGATTATTGGGACTGATGTTTGTGGGTAGTGGGGGGGTGGATAAGGGGGGCAGTGATGGTTGTGTGTAGTTGGGGGGTGGATAAGTTGGGCAGCGATGTGTGTGGGTAGTGGGGGAGTTGATAAGGGGGACAGTGATGTATGTGCGTAGTGGTGGGGGATGGATGAGGGGGACAGTGATGTGTTGGGGACCGTCGCTCCCGCTTTTTGCTCCCGGGCCGCTTTCTCCGCTTTCTGCGGCCCGGGAGCGATCTGACACGGGCGCACCTTTTCAATTTTCTTTCCAACTGCGCATGTGCAGTTCAGAACTCCGATCGTTTCGGCCGCGCTAAGCCCCGCCCACAGCCCGAAACGGACTGGAGATGGCTGAGTGCGTCCAGGGGCACCTGAAAGCAGATTTCCAAGTCGGATGTGCATGACGCCCAGATTCAGCACTGAGATTGAAAATTGTAAAATCGGACCCTAAGTGTGAATTTAGCATGATCAATCCACCTAACCTAGACATCTTTGTACTGTGGGGGGTAACTCTAGCACCTGGTTGAAACACATGCATACACGGGGAGAATGGGCAGAATCCACACAGACCGTGACCCAAGCTGGGAATTGAACCCAGGTCCCCGGCGCTGTGAAGCAGCAGTGCTAACCCCTGTGCCACCGTGCCTCCCCAATAAACTAGAACATTAAATCAGCTTCCCTACTTACTTCTTACACCTGCATATTCACCGATTTCAGTTCATGTGGTAGGACACCGAGAGCCCTTTGTATTCTGGAGCTCTGAAGACTCTCACCGTTTCGATGAGATGCTTAATTTTTATTTTCCTGCCTAAACGTCACCGAAGAGATGGTGAGTCTGTTGAATTCATTACTACAGGAATTAGTTGATGCCAAAACATTGAATGTATTCAAGAGGCGGCTGGATATAGCACTTGAGGCGAATGGGATCAAAGGTTATGGGGAGAAAGCAGGATTAGACGATTGAGTTGGACGATCATTCATGATGGTGATGAATGGCAGAACAGGCTCGAAGGGCCGAATGGCCTCCTCCTGCTCCTATCTTCTACGCTTCTATGTTTCTATGTAGAACCGTCAATTTCATATTTCGCCACATTCCACTCCATTCTCCAGATCATTAGCCAATCAAATAACCTAGTCGCATCCCTGCATATCCAAGAACAAAGAACAAAGAATGAAGAAAATGACAGCACAGGAACAGGCTGCACCCACCATGCTGCCCGTCTGAACTAAAACCCGCTACTCTTCCGGGGACCGTATCTCTGTATTCCCATCCTATTCATTTGTCAAGACATCCCTTAAAAGTCACGACCATATCCGTTGGCACTACCTCCCCGGCAGCGAGTTCCAGGCACCCACCACCCTCTGTGTAAAATATTTTAACCCGTACCTTTAAGCCTTAACCTCTCAGCTTAAACCTATGCCCCCAAGTAATTGGCTCTTCCACCCTGGGAAAATGCTTCTGACTATCCACTCTGTCCATGCCTCTCATAATCTTGTAGACGTCTATCAGGTCACCCCTGAACCTCCGGCTTTTCAGTGAGGACAAACCAAGTCTCTCCAACCTCTCCTTGTAATTAATGCCCTCCTTACAAGGCAACATCCTGGTAAATCTTTTCTGTACCCTCTACAAAGCCTCCACATCCTTCTGGTAGTGTGGTGACCAGAATTGAACACTATACTCCAAGTGCGGTCTGACTAAGGTTCTATCAAGCTGCAACATGACTTGCCAATTTTTAAACTCAATGCCCCGGCCGATGAAGGCAAGCAATCCTTATGCCTTCTTGACTACCTTCTCCACCTGCGTTGCCACTTTCAGTGACCTGTGTACCAGTACACCCAGATCCCTCTGCCTATCAATACTCTTAAGGATTCTGCCATTTACTGTATATTCCCAATTTGTATTAGACTTTCCAAAATGCAATACCTCACATTTGTCCGGATTAAACTCCATCTGCCAGCTCTCCACCCAATATATATCCTGTTGTATCTTCTTATGGTCCTCATCACTTTCCGCAAATCCACCAACCTTTGTGTTGTCCTCCTTATCTTTTCTTCACATCTCACTCTCACACCTGTATTTGTCTCATCAAAAAATTTAATTCTTCCATTTCCTTTGCATACATGGTAAAAACGTTGCGGCCCCAGCACTGATCACGGTGGCACAGTGATTTGCACTGCTGCGTCACAGCGCCAGGGACCTAGGTTCAACTCCCACGGTCAGCCCAGGAATTGGGTTACTGTCTGTGCAGAAGTCTGCTTGTTCACCCCGTGTCTGCGTGGGTTTCCTCCGGATGCTCCGGTTTCCTCCAACTGTCCCAAAGACTGGTTGGGTGCATTGGCCATGCTAAATTTTCCTTCAGTGTCGCCGAACAGGCGCAGAGTGTGGCGACGCGGGAATGTTCACAGTGACTTCATTAAATTGTTACTGTAAGCCTACTTTTGACACCAGGCTCAGAATAGTTTCTTCGGCCCAACCATCTTCAGCTGCTTCGCCAATGACCTTCCCTCCATCATAAGGTCAGAAGTGGGGATGTTCGCCGATGATCGCACAATGTTCAGCACCCTCGTGACTTCTCAGATACTGAAGCAGTCCATGTTCAAATGCAGCCAGATTTGGACAATATCCAGGCTTGGGCTGGCAAGTGGCAAGAAACATTCATGCCATACAAGTCGGCACGTCTGTCGGACTGTGGGAGGGAACCGGAGCACCCGGAAGACACCCACACAGATATGAGGAGAACATGCAGACTCCGCGCAGACAGTGATCCAAGCCGGGAATCGAACCCAGGTCCCTGACGCTGAGGGAGCTGTGCTAACTACTGTGCCACCATGCCAGCTACCTTGCTTCTTAACTTTCTGATAGCTTTGAAAATCTCCTAATCGCCTGTTCGGATACACTGAGGGAGAACTTAGCATGGCCAATGCTCGTTTTTCAGAACGGAGGAAACCCACGCAGACACGGGGGGAGAACGTGCAGACTCTGCACAGACAGTGACCCATGACATTCACTGGCACATCCCACTGCTGATTCCGAAGCTATCGATAGCCTGAGAAATTGACGAGAAACTAGGAAGCGATATGAACAGAAACTGAATGAGCAGATCAGAGGCTAGGAATCCTGCTGCAAATAATAACCTTACTCCCCAAATCTTGCCTATCAACTTAAATATACAATTCAGGAGGACTATGAAATAATAATTGCCTGGATGAGTGCAGCTCAAGCAGCACGCAAAAAGCTTGGGACCTCGACCACATAGGAACATAGAAACATAGGAGCCTCAGGATTACGAGCAAAAGTCTGCAAAGTCAGCCCTTCGAGCATGCTGAACTCTCCCTGGTCTCAAATCCACCTCCCCACCTGTTCCCCATATTCGTTTATCCCTTTTTTATTAGAAATATATCTATCCCTTTCTTGAAGCCATTCAACGATTCTGACTCCACCGTGCTATTGGGCAGCGAGTTCCACATATTCACCACCCTCCGTGACAAGTAGTTCCTCCTCATCTCAGTCTTAAATCTACCACTTTTCAACCTATACCCTGTGACCTCTTGTTCCAGACTGCCCCACAAGTGGAAACATTTGGTCTACATTTAATTTATCAATCCCTTTTAAAATATTACATACCTTCATCAGATCCCCTCTCATCCTTCTCAACTCCAGCGAGTACAAGGCCAACGTGTTTAATCTCTCCTCGTAAATCAACCCTTTCAACTCCAGAACCTACTTCCACACCCACAAATAAATCTATTTATTTTCCTGCAACAAAATGGTTATTTCAGTAAACCAAGCTGGCACTGCTTGAATCAGTTGTGATTATCTAAATACAGAGCTGATATTCTCTGAATCTGCCACGTCAGGCTGTTTCTAATCTCAGATGTTAATCTATTGTTTCCTACAACTCCTTCAACATTCCAAGAACTGTGTTTCTGAGTGATCGATGAGCTTGGATCTTTCTGAAGTGTGGGACAACTGGATGATGGCAAGCAATGTTTCCATTCACTCGTCACTCACTTCATCTGTGGCCCGAGAGTTCAGGTTTTAAAAAAAGAGCTGGAACGGTGGCACAGTGGTTAGCACTGCTGCCTCAAAGCACCATAGACCCAGAATCAATTCCGGCCTCGGGTCACTGTCTGTGCAGAGTCTGCACGTTCTCCCTGTGTCTGCGTGGGTTTGCACCGGGTGCTCTGGTTTCCTCCCACAGTGCGAAAGACATGCTGGTTAGGTGCACTGGCCTTGCTAAATTCTCCCTCAGTGTAACCGGGACAGGCGCCGGAGTGCGGCGACTAGGGGATTTTCACACCAACTTCAATGCAATGTTAATATCAGCCTGGCTGTGACTAATAAATAAGCTTTACTTTAATCTATACTGATAGCGATTGTTTCCTTTCCCACTGCCATTTTGCCCTTTCAGATTCTAAAACCAATGTATTTTGAGTACTTACTGTGCAGTGGGTTCCTCCATGCTGACACAGGAGGAGGCCATTCGGTCTGTGCCACCATGCCACTCTGGAGGAAAATAAATGCGAAGCAAGTTGACGGAGGGTTTTTAATTAATATCTCTCCTCGATGTTTACTGAAATAAGAAAATCAATTGGTGATTTATTGGGCCACATTACCAGGGAGGCGGTATTGGCAGCCTTAAAGCACATTAAGGTGGACAAATTCCCTGGGTCTGGTCAAGTGCATCCTCAGATCATGGGTAACCTAGGGAAGATATCGCCGAGGCCCTTGCTGGGATATTTAGAAACATAGAAACATAGAAAAACTACAGCACAAACAGGCCCTTCGGCCCACAAGTTGTGCCGAACACATCCCTACCTTCTAGGCCTACCTATCACCCTCCATCCTATTAAGTTCCATGTACTCATCCAGGAGTATCTTAAAAGATCCTATTGAGTTCGCCTCCACCACCACTGACGGCAGCCTATTCCACACGCCCACCACCCTCTGTGTGAAAAACGTACCCGTAACATCTCCCCTATACCTACGCCCAACACCCTAAACCTGTGTCCTCTCGTAGCAGACATATCCAGCTGGGAAAAATACTCTGAGAGTCCACCCGATCTATGCCTCTCAACATCTTATATACCTCTATTAGGTTTCCTCTCATCCTTCGTCTCTCCAAGGAGAAAACACCGAGCTCCCTCAGCCTATCCTCATAAGGCATGCCACTCAATCCAGACAACATCATTGTAAATCTGCTTTGCACCCTTTCAATGTTTTCCACATCCTTTCTATAGTGAGGCGACCAGAACTGAGCACAGTACTCCAAGTGGCGTCTGACGAGGGTCTTATATAGGTGCATCATTACCCCCGGACTCCAAAACTCAATCCCTCGATTGATAAAGGCCAGAACACCATACGCCTTCTTAACCACCTCCTCCACCTGCGGGGCCGATTTCAGTATCTTATGGAACCGGACCACAAGGTGCTTCTGATCCTCTACAGTCCGAAGATTCTTTCCCTTTATATTGTACTCCTTCATCCCATTTGACCTACCAAAATGGACCACGACACATTTATCTGGGTTCAAGTCCATCTGCCACTTGTCCGCCCAGTCTTGCATCCTATCAATGTTCCTCTGTAACTTCTGACATTCCTCCAGACTATCCACAATCCCACCAACCTTCGTGTCGTCGGCACACTTACCAACCCATCCCTCCGCTTCCTCATCCAGGTCATTTATGAAAATGACAAAGAGTATTGGTCCCAGAACAGATCCCTGGGGCAGCAACTTGTGACCGACCTCTATTTAGAAAAAGACCCTTCTATCCCCAATCTCTGTCTCCTTTGGGCAAGCCAGTTCTGGATCCATCGGGCAGCAGCCCCTTGGATCTCATGACCTCTCAGTTTTTCTGGAACATAGAACATAGAACAGTACAGCACAGAACAGGCCCTTCGGCCCACGATGATGTGCCGAGTTTTATCTGAAACCAAGATCAAGCTATCCCACTCTCTATCATCCTGGTGTGCTCCATGTGCCTATCCAATAACCGCTTAAACGTTCCAAAAGTGTCTGACTCAACAATCACTGCAGGAAGTCCATTCCACACCCCAACCACTCTCTGCGTAAAGAACCTACCTCTGATATCCTTCCTATATCTCCCACCACGAACCCTATAGTTATACCCGCTTGTTATAGCTCCATCCACCCGAGGAAATAGTCTTTGAACATTCACTCTATCTATCCCCTTGATCATTTTATACACGTCTATTAAGTCTCCCCTCAGTCTCCTCCGCTCCAGAGAGAACAGCCCTAGCTCCCGCAACCTTTCCTCATAAGACCTAACCTCCAAACCAGGCAGCATCCTGGTAAATCTCCTCTGCACTCTTTCCAGCGCTTCCACATCCTTCTTACAGTGAGGTGACCAGAACTGCACACAATATTCCAAATGTGGTCTCACCAAGTTCCTGTACAGTTGCAGCATAATCCCACGGCTCTTAAACTCCAACCCCCTGTTAATAAAAGCTAACACACTATAGGCCTTCTTCACAAATCTATCCACTTGAGTGGCAACCTTTCGAGATCTGTGGATATGGACCCCAAGATCTCTCTGTTCCTCCACAGTCTTCAGAACCCTACCTTTCACCCTGTAATCCACGTTTAAATTACTCCTACCAAAATGAATCACCTCACATTAAGGGTTAAACTCCATTTGCCATTTTTCAACCCAGCTTTGCATCCTATCTATGTCTCTCTGCAGCCTACAACAGCCCTCCACCACATCCACTACTCCACCAATCCTGGTGTCATGAGCAAATTTACTGATCCACCCTTCAGCCCCCTCCTCTAAGTCAATAATAAAAATAGCAAAGAGCAGAGAACCAAGCACCGATCCCTGTGGCACTCCGCTAGCAACCTGCCTCCATTCCGAAAATTTTCCATCCACCACCACCCTCTGTCTTCGATCAGACAGCCATTTACCTATCCAATCGGCCAACTTTACCGCTATCCCACACCTCCTCACTTTCATCATAAGCCGACCATGGGGGACCTTATCAAACGCCTTACTAAAATCCATGTATATGAAATCAACTGCCCTACCTTCATCAACACACTTAGTTACCTCTTCAAAAAATTCTATCAAATTTGTGAGGTACGACTTGCCCTTCACGAATCAGTGCTGACTATCCCGGATTAATCCGCATCTTTCTAAATGGTCTTAAATCCCATCCCTAAGGACCTTTTCCATCAATTTACCAACCACCGAAGTAAGACTAACCCGTCTATAATTACCAGGGTCATTTCTATTCCCTTTCTTATACAGAGGAACAACATTCGCCATTCTCCAGTCCTCTGGCACTTTCCCCGTGGACAGCGAGGACCCAAAGATCAAAGCCAAACGCTCTGCACTCTCATCCCTTGCCTCCCAGAGAATCCTAGGATATATTTCATCAGGCCCAGGGGACTTATCGACCTTCAGTTTATTCAAAACTGCCAGGACATCCTCCCTCCGAACATCTATTTCCTCCAGCTTATTAGCCTGTAACACCTTCTATTCCTCAAAAACATGGCCCGTCTCCTTGGTGAACACTGAAGAAAAGTATTCATTCATCACCTCGCCTATCTGTACTGACTCCATACACAAGTTTCCACGACTGTCCTTGACCGGTCCTAACCTCACCCTGGTCATTCTTTTATTCCTCAGATAAGAGTAAAATGCCTTGGGGTTTTCCTTGATCCGACCCGCCAAGGACTTCTCATGTCCCCTCCAAGCTCTCCTAAGCCCCATTTTCAGCTCATTCCTTGCTAACTTGTAACCCTCAATCGAGCCATCTGAACCTTGTTTCCTCATCCCTACATAAGCTTCCTTCTTCCTTTTCAAAAGCCATTCCACCTCTTTCGTGAACCATGGTTCCCTCACTCGGCCATTTCCTCCCTGCCTGACAGGGACATACCTGTCAAGGACACCCAGTATTTGTTCCTTGAAAAAGTTCCACTTTTCATTAGTTACTTTCTCTGACAGTTTGTGTTCCCAACATATGCCCCCTAATTCTTGCATAATCGCATCATAATTACCTCTCCCCCAATTGT
This sequence comes from Mustelus asterias, assembly GCF_964213995.1. Classification (NCBI taxonomy): domain Eukaryota; kingdom Metazoa; phylum Chordata; class Chondrichthyes; order Carcharhiniformes; family Triakidae; genus Mustelus; species Mustelus asterias. The sequence continues at coordinate 139,928 of NW_027590819.1, forward strand.
AAACCTTGTACTGCCGTACGTGCCAGGGCTTGCCGTACGTTGCCAAGCCTTGCATGGGGGACCTTATCGACCGCCTTGCTGAAATCCATATAAACCACATCTACCGCCTTCCCTTTGTCAATGTGTTTAGTTACATTTTCGAAGAAATCCACCAGGCTCGTTAAGCACGATCTGCCCTTGACAAAGCCATGCTGAGTATTCTTCAGCATACTAAACCTCTCTAAATGCTCATATATCCTGTCCCTCAGGATCTTCTCCATCAGTTTACCAACCACTGAGGTTAGACTCAAAGGTCGGAAATTACCTGGGCTATCCCTATTCCCCTTCTTGAAAATAGGAACCATGTCCGCACTCCTCCAATCCTCCGGTTCCGTCTCTTTCCACTGGCGAAGTTCTGGAAGGCTGGAGGGTGATTAATGCATTCTGTTGTTTCAGAAGGGTAGCAAAGACAAAGCCAGCGAATGACAGGCCGCTGAGCCTTACGTCAGCGGTGGGTAAGTTACTGGAGGAGATTGTGAGGGACAAGATCTACCAAGATTTGGATCGTCAAGGTCTGATTATTGAGGGTTATTTATTCGTGTCACAAGTAGGCTTACATGAACACTGCAATGCAGTTAAAGTGAAAATCATTGCCCTATCCACGTAACCCCATGCATTTATCCTAGCTAGTCCCCCTGACATTGAGGAGAAATTTAGCATGGCAAATCCACCTTTCCCACACATCTTTGGAGGGTGGGAGGAAACCGGAGCACCCGGAGGCACACCTCGTAGATACGGGAAGAACATGTAGACTCCGCTCAGAGAGTGACCCAAGCTGGGAATTGAACCCGGCTTCCTGGCGCTATGAGGCAGCAGTGCTAAGTACTGTGTCACCTTGCCGCCCATTAATAGTCTTACGATCGTACCACTGGGCAATCAGAAACAAATGATAAGTGTCTGAAGGTGTATTTTTGAAAGTGAATTAGTCTTGCAGCAAAAAGAAACAAGTGCTTACCTCAGTGGCCAGGTGGAAACAATGGCCTATCGAAGAGGCGACTTCAAGTGGAGGGATAAGGGACCAATTTGCATCTCTGTGATCAGAGGCTGGTCCACTGGTTGCGTAATATCAAAGGGGAAAAATACATACACACAGCAAGATAACTGGAAAAGAGTGGGGGGAAGCAACTACAACCATAGCCACGCACCGTTGTCGAAAGATCGTTTGTGGGCAGCATAATGGCACAGCAGTTAGTATTGCTGCCTCACAGCTCCAGACACCAGGTTTTGATTCCTGGCTTGGGTCACTGTCTGTGTGGTGTCAGCACGTTCTCCCGGTATCTGAGTGGGTTTCCTCCGGATGCTCCGGTTACCTTCCACAGTCAGAAATACGTGCTGGTTAGGTGCATTTGCCATGCTGAATTAACCCTCCCGAGAATCATAGAATCCCTACAGTGCAGAAGGAGGCCATTCAGCCCACCGTGCCTGCACCGACAACAATCCCACCCAGGCGCTATTCCCATAACCCCACATATTTACCTTGTTAATCCCGTGACTCTAGGGGCAATTTAGCACTGCCAATCCCCCCGACCTGAACATCATTGGACTGTGGGAGGAAACAGGAGAACCCGGTGGAAGCCCACACAGAGACGGGGGAGAGCGTGCAGACTCCACACAGACAGTGACCCAAGGCTGGAATTGAACCCGGGTCCCCGGGCGCTGTGAAGCTGGAGTGCTAACCAATGTGCCAGCGTGTAAATTAACTGGTGCTGGAGTGTGGTGACTCGCGGATTTTCACAGTAACTTCATTGCAGTGTTGATGTAAGCCTACTTGTGACACTAACAAATAAACTTTAAACTTTAAATCTTTATTTCCCAAGTCCCGTCCATGTACTGATATTTCCCTGTGGATGGTGAAGAACTGAGAGATTGAAGTCAGCACACAGATATATCCACATGGATAGAGAGATGGGAAAAACAACTTTGCAGCAAACACATATCTCTGGTGGATGGAGGGGGACTGATAGACTGCAGTCAGAACACAGGTCCTGAGGAAGGAAAGATACTGAGCCAGTACAGTCAGTGCACAAGTATTGCACTGTAAATGGTGGAATCAATTGAGAGATTTCAAAAAGTAAGCAACAGTCCCTTTGTGAATGGATTTGATTTGATTTATTATTGTCACATGTATTGGTATACAGCGAAAAGTATTGTTTCTTGTGCACCATAGAGAGAAAGCATACCGTTCATAGAGAAGGAAATGAGAGAGTGCAGAATGTGGTGTTACAGTCAAAGCTAGAGTATAGATGGAGATCAACTTAATATATAGCAGGCCCATTCACAATTCTGACAGCAGCAGGGAAGAAGCTGGTCTTGAGTCGGTTGGTGCGTGGCGTCAGACTTTTGCATCTTTTTCCCGACGGAAGCAGATTGAACAGAGAATCTCCGGGATGCGTGGGGTCCTTGATTATGAAGCTGGAAGAGATTATGTCTGGAGTGCCTGGTGTCCTTGATTATGCTGGCTGCTTTTACTGAGAAACAGTCAGTGGACGGGAGGCTGGTTTGCGTGATGGACTGGCTTTTGTTCACAAAGGTTTGTAGTTTCTTGCGGTCTTGGGCAGAGCAGGAGTCATACCAAGCTGTGATACAACCACAAAGAATTATTTCGATGGTACAACTGTCAAGGTTGGTGAGAGTTGTAGCGGACATGCCAAATTTCCTTCGACTTCTTGGAAAGGAGTCCTGAGGAGGAGTATGGTGGATTCCAGTCAATGGACATGCACTTCCCTGAGAGACAAAATACTGCAACCTGAGTACTGATATTTCTCTGCAGCAATTATCAATATATATTCCCTTATTTTGTGTCTGATGTGAAATGTAATTGAAACATCATGTCTTCAAGGTTTGCAAATTAATTTTCTGGTCAATTTAATTCCCTATTTTGATATTGAATCATGAAATCCTCAGTGCAAACACTATACTGCACACTAAGAGACTAAATCGGTTGGGGTTCTATTCACTGGAGTTGAACATAGGGATTGGGATGTTTGGCTGCAATTGTATAAGGCACTGATGAGGCCACACCTGGAGTATTGTGTCCAGTTTTGGTGTCCTTATCTGAGGAAGGATGTTCTTGCTGTAGAGGGAGTACAGTGAAGGTTTACCAGGCTCATTCCTGGGGTGGCAGGTCTGTCACATGAGGGGAGACTATATCGCTTAGGATGATATTCACTGGATTTTAGAAGAGTGAGAGGGGATCTCATAGAAACTTATAAAATTCTAACACGGTTAGACAGGGTAGATTCAGAAAGAATGTTCCCGATGGTGGGAGAGTCTTGAACTGGGGGTCGTAGTTTGAGGAAAAGAGGTAAACCTTTTTTTAACGGAGGTGAGGAGAACTTTCTTCACCCAGAGAGTGGTGAACGTGTGGCATTCACTATTATAGGAAGTAGTTGAGGTCAAAACATTGTCTGATTTCAACAATAAATTACATCTCGCTCTTGGGGCTGAAGGGATCAAGGGACATGGGGAGAAGGGGTATCAGGATATGGAATTTGATGATCAACCACAATCACAGTGAATGGCAGAGTAGGGTCCAAGGGTTGAATGGCACACTCCTGCTTCGAGTTGCCATGTTTCTACTCTGCATTGTGGAACCAATGATCTGGGTGTACAGGTACACAGGTCACTGAAAGAGGTAATATAGGTGGAGAAGTAGTCAAGAAGGCATACGGCATGCTTGCCTTCATCAGCCTGGCATTGAATTTAAAAATTGGCAAGTCATGTTGCAGCTTTATAGAACCTTAGTTCGGCCGCACTTCGAATATAGTGTTCAATTCTCATCGCCACACTCCCAGAAGGATGTGCAGGCTTTGGAGAGGGTACAGAAAAGATTTACCAGGATGTTGCCTGGTATGGAGGGCATTAGCTATGAGGGGAAACTTCGTTTGCTCTCACTAGAACGACGGTGGTTGAGGGGAGACATGATAGAAGTCTACAAGACTATGAGGGGCATGGACAGAGTGGATAGTCAGAAGCTTTTTCCCAGGGTGGAAGAGTCAATTACTTGGAGGCACTCGTTGAAGGTGCGAGGGGCAAGGTTTAAAGAAGATGTATGAAGCAAGTTTTTTGCACAGAGGGTGGTGGGTGTTTGGAACTCGATGCCAGGGGAGGTAGTGGAAGCAGGTACGATAGTAACTTTTAAGGCGCATCTTGACAAATATGTGAATAGGATGAGAATAAAGGGATATGGTCCACGAACGGGGAGAATGTTTTAGTTCAGACGGGCAGCATGGTCGGTGCAGGCTTAGAGGGCCGAAGGGCCTGTTTCTGTGCTGGAATTTGCTTTGTTCTTTGTTCAAAGCTATTGTTGACGAGCCAGTGCCCCTTGATGAAGTTCACTATTTTTCATGACATTACTGCCTCGTGCCGCTTCTGTTCAGAATGTGCATTCTTGCTGGGTTCAAGTGAAAATGTTTAATTGCTCTAAATATTTGATTTTATTTGATTTATTATTGTCACATGTATTAACATACAGTGAAAAGTATTGTTTCTTGCACGTTATAAAGACAAAGCATACTGTTCATACAGAAGGAAAGGAGAGAGTGCAGAATGTAATGTTACAGTCACAGCTCGGGTGTCGAGAAAGATCAACTTAATGTGAGGTAGGTCCATTCAAACGTCTGACAGCATCAGGGAAGAAGCTGTTCTTGACTCGGTTGGTGAACTCAGCCTTTTGTATCTTTCTCCCGATGAAAGAAGGTGGAAGAGAAAATGTCCGGGGTGTGTGGTGTCCTTAATTATGCCGGCTGCTTTTCCCCGACGCAGCGAGAAGTGTAGACAGAGTCAATGGATGGGAGGCAGGTTTGCGTGATGGATTGGGCTACATTCACGACCTTTTGTAGTTCCTTGCGATCTTGGGCAGAGCAGGAGCCACGCCAAGCTGCGAGGCAACCAGAAAGAATGCTTTCTATGGTGCATCTGTAAAAGTTGGTGAGAGTCGTTGCTGACATGCCACATTTCCTTCATCTTCTGAGAAAGGAGAGGCATTTGTGGGTTTTCTTCACTATTGTGTCGGCATGGGTGAAACAGGACAGGTTGCTCGTCACCTGGATACCTAAAAACCTGAAGCTCTTGTCCATTTCTACTTCGTCCCTGTTGATGTAGACAGGGGCATGTTCTCCTTTACGCTTCCTGAACTCGATGACAATCTCCTTTGCTTTGTTGACATTGAGGGAGAGATTATTCTCACTGCACCAGTTCACCAGATTCTCTATCTCATTCATGTACTCTGTCTCCTCATTGTTTGAGATCTGACCCACTACGGTGGTGTCAACAGCAAACTTGAAAATCGAATTGGAGGGGGAATTTGGCCACACGATCAGAGGTGTATACGGAGTATCGTAGGGGGCCGGGAACACAACCTTGTGGGGCACCGGTGTTGAGGGTGATTGTGGAGAAGGTGTTGTTGCTTAGCCTTACTGATTGTAGGCTGTGGGATCGGAAGTTCAGGATGCAGTCGCAGATGGAGGAGCCGAGAACCAGGCCACGGAGTTTGGCGATGCGTTTTGTGGGAATAATAGTGATGAAGGCTGAGCTGTGTTCAATAAATTGGAGTCTGACAGAGGTGCCTTTGTAATCCAGGTGTTCCAGGGTTGAGTGCAGTGCTAGGGAGATGACATCTGCTGTGAACCTGTTGCGGCAATCGGCAAACTGTAGTGGTTCCAGATAGTCAAGCAGGCTGGAATTGATTCGTGCCATGGCGAGCCTTTCGAAGCACTTCATAATGATGGATGTCAGAGCCACCGGAAGATCGTCATTGAGGCGCGCTGCGTGGTTTCTCTCAGGTACCGGGAAGATTGACCTGAGGTTATGCTCCTGAGCTGCTGCATTAACCCGTTAATTTATGCCGGGACCCAAAGTAAATTGAGAGACAAATTGAAGAATGGGGTGACATATCCAGTGACATTTTGCTAAAATATTTAAAGAATCAACCTCGTGAAATTCATCATGAATTTGAATATTTTGAATCCAGGATTCTATCTGCCTGTTTTCTCAAGTGCCTGGCTGCCTTTTCAATTACACAGAGTCTCACTGTGGGTTCATCCTGCATTGTGTGGTGCGGTAAAAGGACTGATGTGATTGCTTAATAAGCAAAGGCTGGGGAAGGTACCTGCCCTGTTTGTGGTAATGTAGAGTCCATGGATCATGTCTAAGTTCACTGTATTCAGCTGCACTTCGTTTTTAGTTATCTCATAAACGTTTTATTAAAGTTTTATTTGCGCTTCAGCCCCATGCTCCTGATTAACGGGCACCCGGTTTGGAAGGGGACGAGGAACTCCTCGTGAACCTGCTCCTGGGCCTGGCCAAACGAGCTATTAACAGGTCCAGGCAGCGGGCGACCGAGGGGTCCGCCCAGCCCGACTGTCTGCACCTCCACCGCGGCTACATTCATTGCTGGGTGTCCCTGGAGAGGGAGCATGCAATGTCCGAGGGCACCACCGAGGGATTCCCTGCTTGTTGGGGGATTATTAATCCCTTTAATCACGTTTTTATTTCATGTTTTAATTTTCCCTTCTGCTTTGTCTCTTGATTCGGGGGGTTCCCTTCGTTTCTTGTTTTGTCCCTCAGCTTATTAATTTGATTTGCCAAAATGATTGGCTGGAGATGGCCACTTACTTGCTCATTTTGGCGCTCGCTGTCACACTGAATAAGTTATGAAAATAGAGCAAGAGCCGAATCGTAAAATGATGCCTCTCCTACTCGGTGAAGGTCTTGGTACCACACCCAGTGAGATTAAGTGAGAGATCTTAGCATTAAACTGTACTTGACAGAACCCTTAGGAACATTAACATACAGAGGGAACTGAGCGCCAGGTCCCCAGATCACGAAAAGAGGCAACATAAGAACATAAGAAATAGGAGCAGGAGTAGGCCATCTGGCCCTTCGAGCCTGCCCCGCCATTCAACAAGATCATGGGTGATCTGAAGCGAATCAGTTCCACGTACCCGCCTGCTCCCCATATCCCCTAATTCCCTTATCGATCAGAAAACTATCCAAACGTGATTTAAACATATTCAACGAGGAAGCCTCCACCACTTCAATGGGGAGAGAATTCCAGATATTCACTACCCTCTGAGAGAAGAAGTTCCCCCTCCACTCGGTTCTTAGAAGGCCCCCCCTTATTTTGAGGCTGTGCCGTCGAGTTCCGGTTTCCCTTCTAAGTGGAAAGAATCACTCCACCTCTACCCTATCCAGCCCCTTTATTATCTTATATGTCTCTAGAAGATCACCCCTCATCCTTCTGAACTCCAACGAGTACAGACCCAATCTGTTTAATCTCTCCTCATAAGCTGCACCCCTCATCTCCGGTATCAACCTGGTGAACCTTCTCTGCACTCCCTCCAAGGCCAATATATCCTTTCGCAAATAAGGGGACCAAAACTGCACACAGTACTCCAGTTGCGGCCTCACCAGTGCCTTGTACAGTTGCAGCAAGACCTCCCTGCTTTTATATTCTATCCCCCTCGCGATAAAGGCCAACATTCCATTCGCCTTCTTGATCACCTGCTGCACCTGCAGACTGAGTTTTTGCGATTCGTGCACAAGGACCCCCGAGTCCCTCTGCACAGTCGCACGATGTAATTTTTCTCCATTTAAATAATATTCCAATTTACTATTATTTCTTCCAAAGTGGATAACCTCACATTTGCTAACGTTATATTCCATCTGCCAGATCCTCGCCCACTCGCTCAGCCTATCCAGATCTCTCTGCAGACTTTTTGCGTCCTCCACGCAATTCGCTTTCCCACTCACCTTCGTGTCATCAGCAAACTTGAATACCCTACATTCAGTCCCCTCCTCCAGATCATCTATGTAAATGGTAAACAATTGAGGCCCCAGCACCGATCCCTGCGGCACGCCACTGGTCACCAACTGCCAACCAGAAAAGCACCCATTTATCCCAACTCTCTGCTTCCTGTTAGATAGCCAATCCCCAATCCACGCCAACACCTTACCCCTAACTCCGTGTACTCCAATCTTCTGCAGCAACCTTTTGTGAGGCACCTTATCGAAAGCCTTCTGGAAATCTATAAACACCACATCCACCGGTTCCCCTCTGTCAACCGCACTAGTGACATCTTCATAAAAGTCCAGTAGATTCGTCAAACACGACTTTCCCTTCATGAATCCATGCTGCGTCTGCTTCATCGAACCATTCTTATTCAGGTGCTCTGTTATTTCCTCTTTAATAATGGACTCTAGCATCTTCCCAACTACGGACGTTAAGCTAATCGGCCTGTAGTTACCCGCCTTTTGTCTACTTCCTTTTTTAAACAGCGGCGTAACAGTAGCTGTTTTCCAGTCAGCCGGCACTACCCCAGAGTCCAGCGAATTTTGAAAAATTACTACTAACGCATCTGCTATTACCTCAGCCATTTCTTTCAGTACCCTGGGATGCATTCCATCCGGTCCCGGGGACTTGTATACCTTCGGTCCTATTAGTCTACCAAGCACCCCCTCCTTAGTAACAGTAATTGTATAAAGGACCTCCCCTCTCACCAACTCTCGATTTCTAATATTCGGCAAACTATTTGTGTCTTCCACCGTGAAGACCGACACAAAGAACTTATTTAAAGTCTCAGCCATTTCCTCGTTTTCCACTATTAAATCCCCCCTCTCATCTTCCAAGGGTCCAACATTCACTCTAGCCACTCTATTCCTGTTTATATACTTGTAAAAACTTTTACTATCATTTTTTATAATTTGAGCTAGTTTAGTTTCATAATCTATCTTTCCTTTCTTAATCGCTTTCTTCGTCGTTCTTTGTTTTTCTTTAAAGCTTTCCCAATCCACTAATTATCCACTATTTTTGGCCACTCTGTACGCATCTGATTTTATTTTAATACTCTACTTTATTTCCTTCGTTATCCTTTTTCTTACAGTCCTTCTTTATCACCGGACTATATTTTTGCTGAGTACTTAAAAAAATCTCCTTAAAAATCCTCCACTGTTCCTCAGCTGTCCTACCTACCAGTCTGCTCGCCCAGTCTACATTACCCTCATCCTATCGTACTCCCCTCTGTTCAAGCAGAGGACTTTGGTTTGGGACCCTACTTTCTCACCCTCCATCTGTATCAGAAATTCCACCATATTATGATCACTCATCCCAAGAGGATCCTTCACAAGAAGATCCTTAATCCTACCTGTCTCATTGCACAGAACCAGATCCAAGATAGCTCGCTCTCTCGTAGGTTCTGTAACATACTGTTCAATGAAACAATCCCGACAGCATTCCAAGAACTCTTGCTCAAGCCCTCCACGTCCAATTTGAGTCGACCAATCAATATGTAGGTTAAAATCTCCCATGATTATTGCCGTTCCACTTTTGCACGCATCCATTATTTGCTTGTTTATAGCCCTCCCCACCTCTAAGTTATTATTTGGGGGCCTATAGACCACGCCTACCAATGTCTTTCTCCCCCCACTATTCCTTATCTCCACCCACAACGATTCCACGTTTTGCTCCTTGGAGCTATGTCGTCTCTCACTACCGTCCTGATTTTATTCTTTATTAACAAAGCTACCCCACCTCCTTTTTCTACCTGTCTATCCTTCCTAAATGCCTGATAACCCTGTATATTCAGTTCCCAGTCCCGGTCACCCTGCAACCACGTTTCTGTGATGGACACTAGATCATATTCATTTGTGTGAATTTGTGCCATCAAATCATTTACTTTGTTTCGAATGCTTCGTGCATTCAGGCAAGTGTCTTTATGCCAGCCTTTATCTGGACCCGGTTTGTTGAAGCGCTACTAACATCTCCCAAGCCCTCTCCTCCTTTAGCTAGTTGTTTATTTACTATACTCCTGGCATTAGAGTTGACACCTCTCAATCCTATGGTCTGACCCCTCCCCATCTCTGTTCCCAGTCCACCTGCCATCTTGCACTGCCTATAACCCTTGTCTGTTTGCGAGCTACCTACCTCACTCTCAGTCACGTCGCTTTGATCCCCTCCCCCCAACCTATCTAGTTTAAACTCTCCCCAGTAGCCTTAGCCAACCTTCCTGCCAGGATATTGGTCCCCCTGGGATTCAAGTGCCACCCGTTTTTAGTATACAGGTCACACCTGCCCCTAAAGAGGACCCAATGGTCCAGGAACCTGAATCCCTGGCCCCTGCACCATTCCCTCAGCCACACATTCATCCTCCACATCACTCCATTCGTTTCCTCACCTTCCCGTGGCACAGGCAGCAATCCCGAGATTACTACCTTTGCTTTCCTCCTCCTCAGCTGTCTCCCTAATTCCCTATACTCTTTTTTCATGTTCCCTTCCCCCTTCTTACCCACATCAGCGGTACCAATACGTACCGCTACCTCCGGCTCCTCTCCCTCCCACCTTAGGATTTCTGGGACTCGCCCAGCGACATCCTGAATCCCAGCACCAGGGAGGCAGACCACCATGCGAGACTCCCGCCTGCCTCCGCAAAATCGCCTGTCCGTCCCACTGACTGTCGAGTCCCCGATTAATACCGCCTTCCTCCTCCTTTCCTTAGCCCTCTGAGTTACAGGGGCGGACTCCACCCCGGAGACACGGCCACTGCTGCTTCCCCCAGATGGGCTGTCCCCCCCAACAGTACTCAGACAGGAGTACTTGTTATGTTGGGGCACTTCCACCGGGGTGCTCTCAATCACCCGTGTTTTACCCTTCCTGGCTGTCACCCACTTGGCCTCCTCCCGTGGCCCTGGTGTGACCACCTGATGATACCTCTTGTCTATCACCTCCTCAGTCTCCCTCACCTGCCTAAGATCGTCAAGCTGCATTTCCAGCTCCCTAACACGGGCCCTCAGGAACCGCAGCTCGACACACCCCTCACAGATGTGGATGTCCGGGAGGCCAGGTGCCTCCAGGACCTCCCACGTACTGCACTGCGAGCACCACACTGGCTTAACACTCATATTTCACCCTTTCTTCCAAGGTACACAGAGAAAAGTAAATTAGAAATAAATAAAAAAATAAGAAACTCATCCCTGCTCGCCCTTTCTGCCGAAGCCCGATGAGCCAAAGCCTCTCAGTTCTCACTCAGCTCCCTCTCACTCCGCTGCCCGCTCCCAACGCTGCCCGTTAGATAGGGGGCCTGCCTTTTAAACCTCCCGAGCACTAAAAAAACCTCAAAAGACCCTTCCCAGTAAACCCCGCGGCCACTGCCGGTTTCGTGCCAAAATTTAAAAAGAATTAAATAAATAAATAACACCCGCGAAAAAGTACTTTAAATTAAATCTTACCCCAAAAATCCTGTCACCAGTCACACCTCTGCCTTTCTCCAAAGCAACAAAGAGCTCTCCAAAACAACAAAGAGCAACACAGGTGGGGTATGGCTGTTTGAAGGGTGCGTTGGGGAAGGGGCTGATGGGTAGGGGGGTCTTTCGGCAATGGTGTTGACGAATGAGAAGAGGGTTGGAGGAGTCCTTTTAAGGGTAGGGGGTTGGGTTCACATCCATGTAGTGTTTTAAGGAGCAGTTCTAGGGAAGGGGTTTGGGTGTCAGTGTTGGCTTATGTTGGGCTCTGAGGAGGTGGGAGAAGTCCCTCTATCTGTGGCAGTTGGGGAGGGGTTGAATTCCCATTGTGAGACTGGTTGCTCAGTGCGTCGTGCGATATTTCCTTTTTGCTTTGGATTATTTCCTTGCCTTCTGTCAGCATTCTTGACTTTTTTTTGGCTTTGGAACGTTGAGAGTGGGATGGATCTGTCCCCGATCTAGGGTTTCATAGGGGAGGAGATGTGACCCGCTTTCCTCTTGCTCCACCATTTTTTTCCTTCTGGAACTCATCCAGTTCCCTCTATCCTTTATGGTCCATTGCCCTCAGTGTCCTGGCCGCCATGCTCTCCTCCTGGGCTCATTTCGTTCCCTCTGTTTCTTTATTGTCGAGTCTTAATACGGGTGAGTGGTGAAGAATGTGTGCCGGTGTCCAAGTGTGTGGGAGAAGGGGAATGGAGGGTGTGGTTTGGGGTGTTTTATTATTTTGTTGATGGGTTTTTATTTTTTTCCTTCGGGGACGGATGTTTGAGCTGCAAGTGCTTGAGGAGCTTGAGCTGGGAAGGTTGGGTTGGGGAATAGGATGTGTGCGTTAGTTGTTGTCCATCAGATTCTTTGTTTCTCAGTCCTTTTTTGCCTTTTTGTTGGCGTTGCACCGTCGGGTCCAGGGGTGGCACAGACATTGGATGATTACTATTTGAGAAGTGCTCACGAAAACCTAGGTCACGAATTATATCAGGTTCATTGCTCAGTATTAGATCCGGTAATGCTTGATCCCTTGTTGCATCCAAGACATGCTGCCATAGGAGGCGATCCCAGACACACTCCAGAAAATCATTGCCTTCCCGGCAGGTACTTGTCTGTCTTTCCCACCTATTGTGGTTTTGGATCCAAAAAAGATTCAGGAAGACATTCGGCCCATCTTGTTCATGCTGGCCCAAGGAGACCCAAGTCCACTTTCTAATCCCACTTGCCTGAACCCAGCCCATAGAAACATAGAAACTTGAAGCAAGAAGAGGCCATTTGGCCATTCCAGCCTGCTCCCCCATTCATTCTGATCATGGCTGATCACACAACTCAATATCCTGATCCTGCCTTCCCTCCATAACTTTTGATCCCCTCCGCTCCAAGTTCCATATCTAACTGTTTCTTGAAAACATTCAATATTTTGGCCCTAACCACTTAACGTGGGAGAGAATTCCACAGGAACACCACTCTCCGGGTGAATAAAATTCGCCTCATCTCTCTTCCAAACTGTCTACCCTCTATCCTCAGTCTAGTTCTGGACTCCCCCACCATTCTTTCTGAATGTACCTTGTCTGACCCTGTTAGAATTTTATAGGTTTCTATGAGATTCGCCCCTCATTCTTCACAACTCCAGCAAATACAATCTTAACAGTCTCAATCACACCTCATACGTTAGTCCAGCCATCCCAGGGATCAGTCTGGTAAACCTTCTCTGCACTCCCTCTGGAGCAAGGACGTCCTTCCTCAGATAAAGAGAAAAAAACTGCACACAATACTCCAGGTGTGGCCTCACCAAGGCCCTGTATAATTGAAGGAATACATCCCTGTTCCTGTACTCGAAACCTTTTGCTATGAAGGTCAACATAACATTTGCCTTCTTTACTGCCTGCTGCACCTGCATACTTACCTTGAGTGACTGGTGTACGTGGACACCCAAGTCTCATTGCACATTTCCCTCTCCTGGTTTAAAGCCATTCAGATAATAATGTGCAGATTCAAACACTTCAAAAGTAGTTTAGGGTCTCTGCCTCTACCAGCAAATAAGGCAGTGAATTTGGACAACAACAACAACCTTTGCATAAATACGTCATGTCCCCTGTGTCCCTTGGTTCTGGACTTCCCCAGCGAGGGAAAAGTTTTTATCCTGTCCATTCTATATCTTACCCTCATAATTTCGTACATCTCTCTTACGTCACTGCCCAGCCTTCTTTGTTCCATGGAAAATAATCCCAACCTGTCCAATCTCTCCTCAGAGCTCCACATTTCTGCACCCCTCATAGAATCATCGAGTCCCGACAGTGCAGAAGGAGGCCATTCAGCCCATCGTGCCTGCACGGACCACAATCCCACCTAGACCCTTTGCCCGTAACTCCACATATTTACCCTCCTAACCCCCCTTACACAAGAGTCAATTTAGCATGGCCAATTCACCAAACGCGCACATATGTGGAGTGTCGGAGGAAACTGGAACACCCAGAAGAGACATATGGGCAGAATGTGCAAAATCCATACAGATAGTGACCCGAGGCTGGAATTGCACCCGGGTCCCTGGCGCTCTGAGGCAGCAGTGGTAACCAATGTGCCACCGTGCTGCCCTCAATCTCTCTCAGACACCTCTAATCATTCCCCCACCAGGCCAAGTCAAACTAATCTGCCCTATCTGACAGAGGACTTCAAAGGGGTCTGCTCACACCTGCAGCTTCGGGTCTGCGTGGGCTAAAGCAGGGGCAGCCCAGCCTTGGCACCCCCATCCCTGAGAGAGTGGCAAGATTAACCCCTTACTATCTACCCAATCCCCACAAACCATGAGGGGCCCTACCTATGCAGTCTGGCAGCAGCTAAGAGGCATATGGCCTCCAAACCAACCTCCTCAACTCCTCCTGAAGGAGCAAGGCGTGAAACACAGGTATCAGTACAAGTGGACAGTGCCATGGACACTGCCAAGGCTCATGGCCTGAAGGGAAGCTGAGCAAAGAGAGGTCTGAAGGGGAGAGGGCTGACAGGATTGTCTGAGGTGGGAGTGGAACTGAGTGGGCTGCCTAAGTGGTGAGGGGGTTGAGTGGTGTTCTGAGGTTGGGGGCAGGTGTGTGAGGAGTCTGAGGAGGAGATGGCTGAGTGGGGATCGAGGGGGACAGGGACGGGTTAGGTTCTGAGGTTGGGGGCGGATGTGTGAGGAGTGTGAGGAGGAGGGGGCTGGGAGGGTTCTGAGGTGGACGGGGTCGGGTGGGGTTTTGAGAGTGGACAGGGCTGTTTGAGGTGTCTGAGGGTGAAAGAGAGTGAGTGGGTGTCTGAGGGGGAAGGGGACGTCGAGAGGATTATGGGATAGGGCCTGGCTGGGACTGCTGTCAGTGCAGTCTCGATGGGCCTAATAACTTCCTCCTGCACGGTTGGAATTCTATGATTCTATGATATAAGCACGGATTGCTCTTGATTAATACGGGATGGAATTGTCCTATCCCGCCCATTACGAATCCCATGGCAGGCGAGACACAGATCATACTAAGATCCGTTGACCTCAGGCAGGATTTTCTTGCATTGGAACGAACACAGCCGGAAAATCATAGAGTCATCGAGGTTTACAGCATGCCACAGGCCCTTCGGCCAACTTGTCTATGCTGCCCTTTTTATAGACTGCTCAGCGAGTCCCAATTGCCAGCATTTGGCCCATTTCCCTCTATCTTACCCATGTAAATGCCTTAATGTTTTTTCAAAGTCAAAATTGTACCCACCTCTATTACTTGTTCGAGACACTCACCACTCTCTGTGTGAAACAATTGCCCCTCTAGACCCTTTTCTATATTCTCCTCTCACCTTAAACCTATCATAGAATCATATAATTCTACAGTGCAGGAAGACGCCATTCGGCCCATCGAGTCTGCACCAACCACAATCCCACCCAGGCCCTATCCACATATCCCTACATATTTACCCACTCACCCCCTCGAACCAATGCATCCCGGGACACTAAGGGGCAATTTAGAATGGCCATAAAACCTAGCCCGCACATCTTTGGACTGTGGGAGGAAACCGGAGCACCCGGAGGAAACTCACGCAGACACAGGGAGAATGTGCAAACTCCACACAGAAAGCGACCCGAGCCGGGATTCGAACCCAGGTCCCTGGAGCTGCAAACCTGCAGTGCTAACCATTGTGCGAACGTGCCACCCTCTAGTTTTAGACTCACCCCGCTTTGGGACAACATATTGACTATCTAACTGATCTATGCCCCTCATTATTTTGTACACCTCTATAAGATCACCCCGAGGGGAAAAGTTCCAGTCTATCACGTTTCTCCTTAAAACACAAACAATTAAGTCCCGATGCCTTCCTAGTAAATCTTTTCTGCACTCTTTGTAGTTTAATAATATCCTTCTGACAACAGGGTGACCAGAACTGTACACAGTATTCCAAGTGTGACCTTACCAATATCTTGGACAACCTCAACAAGATGTCCCAACTCCTTTATTCACTGTTCTGACCAATGAAACCAAGTATGCCGAATACCTTCTTCACCACTCTGTACACCTGTGACTCCACTTTCAAGGAGCTATGAACCTGTACCCCCCAGATTTCTTTGTTCTCTAACTGTCCCCAATACCTTAGCATTAACTGAGTAAGTGCTGCCCTGTTTCGATCTATCAAATGCATCACCTCACAATTATTTATATGAAACTCCATCTGCCATTCATCAGCCCACTGGCCCAATTGATCAAGATCCCATTGCAACCCTCGATAACCTTCTTCACTGTCCACTATGCCACTGTTGTCGGGAAAAATCCCTTGTACCAGTGCATTCAAGGCGGTCGAGTCGCACGGCAAGGTTCAAAGCGTTTTTCTTTATTGTACAATTACTGTGATCCCAGGGAGACCCCCGTAGCCAGCTTAGAAACAGTGGCTTGGCCACGTTGATCTCAATGGTTACACATTCGCTCTGGATATTTATAGGAAGCCAAATGCGAGCGGGAACATTTGCTTATACATTTTACAATACCTAAAAAGTGGCGGGATTCTTTAATTGCTGCCCTGAAGATTTGGCGGGCAGTTTCGATTCGAACAGATTAACACTAAGAATATGTATTCTATCCGGTCAGGAAGTTCCCTGGTAGACTTTGTCAATTTGCATCTGTATGGTGTGTGTCCGTGTTAATGGGACTGTCTTTTCTTGCCCCAGTGTTTTAATGTGTTTCCCATTCTCCTCTCGATGTGTCCCCTTATCTAAATCGACAACCGATGCTTGTGTCTGTATTCTATGCTTGCGAGATTAGATGTTAATGCCATTTTGTCCTGCTGTGTGTAGGGGGATTTAATCTAATCTTTTATTCTTTTTATCCTAGTTTATTAAGTTTCTTTGCCTGCCTTGGCCATTTTATTCCCATAACATTTTATTTACAGTACAGTTATGTCATATATCCCACTGCCTGGTCTTGACTCGCAGATATCCCGATCGTCTGGCCAAGGGCCGATTTAAAATGCAGCTTCGTGCTGTTGCTGGGCAGAATAAGGATCGTTTGCCGGCTTTGAAATTCAAGGTCTCTCAGCTGTGCAGAGGGGGATTTAAACGAATGTCGATTCGGGTGTTCCCCTCTGCATTGTGGGCAAGTTATGAATGGTCCCAATCAGTCCAATAAATGAATATGTTTAATGAGGTGAATATTGATGAGATAATAATAAAAATTTGGCTTTGGAAAATTGCCTACTTCAGTCCCTGCTCTCGTTCAGGGGGTCCTATTCATTGCTGACCCCCCCCCCCCCCCATGGACGATCTTCAGAGGTACAGTGATTTGTACAGACGTCGTCTTTGCCGTTGTTCCTCTTCCTCTGTGGTGTGGTTAAATTCTTGCATCTGTATACTGGCAGTGGGTAGCATTCTTGATGCAATATTTGCACATATCACTTTTCATACAGGTTAGGCCCAGGTAGAGTGTGAACAGAACGGCTACTGCTAAAATTAATTCCTTCATAATGTATGCTCCCCAAACTGTGTTAAACAGCCACCCTAACCACCCATCAGTCCCTGTACATCCCTGTTTAAAGCTATCCAATTGCTTTTGTATCCCGGACATGGCTGCTGTTATGTTTAATGTCTCGTCGTGTACATATGTGATGCATTTTCCTTTGATGATGGTGCATACCCCTCCTTGTCTGGCTAATTGATAGTCTACTGCATATCTCGTTTGCTGTACGTATAGTCTGAGTTCTGCGAGTTCTTGTTCAATTGCACCCAGTGCTTGTAGGGTGCTGTTTCCTAAGATGGTAAGTCCACATATGAAGAAATTCCTATTACTGGCACTGATCACCCCTGCGGCGCCCCCTAGGGATAGTGTCCCCAGAAATCCATACCCCAAAGAAGATCCTAATGTGACAGGGGCCTGCCAGTCGGCGCAGAATTCTGCGCTGATGGCCCTGGTCACTATGTGTTTCTGGACATGCCCTTCGCTTGGGCACGGAACCGTGAGAGGTCTGATTGTCCCTACAGAAAAGAACCTTGGAGGCCTGTCTGTGGCCGTCATGTATACATTTTTGAATAAAAACACATAACCTTCTTTAACCCGATAACATGCATTACCCCGGGGTCGTCTGACCACATGGTCCCATATTGTGGAACCTTCCCTCCCCCGGGACTGTCCACTTGATTGTACCCCTTGGTGAGAATCAAATGGGTATGTCCCCGAGGCTGAGCTTACGTGGGTGCCGTTGCACTTGCCACACATAAGCTGCCTACTCGCGGTGACTGCAATGCATTTTTGTTGCTTGCAGTCAAAAGTGAAGTGTCCTTCCCGGACCCGGCACTCCTGGAGAGCACAATGTGCCTCAGCGCACGAATCATTTTTAGGGACAAAGGCATGCACGCACCCCCATCCCTCTCCCTTAAAACATTGTGGGTAGTTCCCATGGGTCTCCTCCCGTTGGGGTCCCATCCCCCCTAGAATTCCCGGCTCAGTGAGCGCTACACACCTTCCTTGTATCCCTTGTTTAAAGTCCCCAAAATGTTCCTTGCATGGTGCCCCCGATGTGTCAATAGCGAATAACTCTTGTGGGAGCCACCCTGGTGTTGCGATGAATAGGGAGTTTACTGATCGTGCTGAAGGGTATCAAGCGGTCCTATTCCCATAGATCTGGATGTGTGTTTTCAGGAATAGGTTTCCTTCCATGGTTTTTGGTTCCCCTAACCCCCATGTGTTGGAGCGTATTTACAATGGTTATGGTTATTATCAAATATGTCCCTATTCCCATATCGTTTTTTGTTACAACATTATTTTTACAGTTATAATTTATACAGAAAATAAACAGGCAATTAAATTAAAAGTAGTTTGTTCCGACGTCTTGATAGGAGATCTGGTCCTGGTGCCTGTGGAATTTGAACGAACGAAAACGGTATCTTTAGCTCATTTGTCTTCGTACAGCTTTATTTGGGTCCAATGTTTCCAGATCCCCTGTCCCCTTATATCTATACAGGCACAGATATCTCCGCTAATAATGACCTCGTAAGGTCCGTGCCATCTTGGGGCAAATCCTGGTTTTGCAGGAAGCACTTTTGTTAGGGCCCGGCTCCCGGCTTTTTGGACCTCTGGTAATATTTCTGAGTCCTGCTCTGTATCGACCTGTCCCTGATTTAAAATTACGGACCGGCGCATCCCCTTCAATCGGGTGCTAAGGTCTCGGATGTATTGACGGATCTTATCCTTTACCGGACCCACATCTGTCCAGCCTGTAATAATGTTGTCGGGTAAGTGCATTGCTCGCCCGGTCATCAGCTCGTATGAAGTCAAGCCGGTAGTTCGACTTGCGGTCGCCCTAAGCCTCATCAGAACTGTAGGTAGGACTTCTGTCTAATTTCTACCTGAGGATTGCATCGCTTTTGCCATGGTTAATTTTAGATTCCGATTCACCCTCTCCACCATCCCGGAACTTTGTGGGTGATAGGGGATGTGAAATTTCTGTTTTCTTCCTAATAGTTGGCAAATGCTTTTCATAACCTTTCCTGTGAAATGTGTTCCCTGGTCCGAATCAACTTGAATTGGTATCCCCCATCGGGGAATGACTTCTGCTGCCAAAATCCTGGCTACCGTTAGGGCTGTACAATTGGTTGTGGGAAATGCTTCTACCCACCTGGTGAATTGATCTACTATTACCAGGCAGTATGTTTTCCCGTGAGAGGGGGTCAATGGTCCTATGAAGTCCATTTGTATCTGTTCCGAGGGTCTCTTTGGTCTGGGTTGGTGTCCCATCTTTACCTTTATGGGCTTCCCGGGGTTGTGCTGTGCACATATAGCGCATCTGCGGCAGTATATGGCCACATCTCGTCCCAATCCTTTCCACCACCACTCTCTCCCCAGGCTCTGTATCATTGGATCCCTGCGTGTATGGGGAAGCCCGTGGTGTGGTTCTAGTAATGTGTTCTGGTTACATTCTGGTGCCAATACCCGGTTATTTTTCCTCCACACCCCGTCAGTCCCTTTAACTGCGCCCAGCTCCTCCCATCTATCTCGTTCTTGTTGGGGAATGTCCCCAAGTAATTTCTATATGTCAATTTCTTCCGGTTCTCCCACTATCGCTGCAAGGGGCAGGCTTTTCATGTCGCTGTTTTCTAGTGCTTGCTGTGCCGCTGTGTCTGCGGCTTGATTCCCTTTGAAATGAATCCACCCCGGGGTGTCCCTTCCGGGTTCCCGCTGGTGGGCTTTTATTTTAATTACTGTGGCCTCTGTAGGCTGTTCACTAGCTGCTAGCAGCACCCTTATCTGCTGTTGGTGTTTAATGGGGGTACGTCCTGTAGTAATGAACCCCCTTCTCCCCCATGCGGACATGTAATCATGGATCACACCAAACGCGTATTGGCTGTCTGTATACACATTTACTGTTTTCCCTGCTGCTAATCTTAAGGCTTGGGTGAGGGCAACTAATTCTGCGACCTGAGCGGACTGACCCCCGTCGATCCGTCCTGATTCTAGGGTTTCCAGGTTCTGGTCTACTACTGCCCACCCTGTCCTTGGTGATCCGGATACATATTTGCGGTACCCATCCACATAGAATGTCTTATCTGCTGTTTGAAGGGGTTCGTCTCTAATCTTTCCTTCCTTGCCATCTTCGTCAATTTCTCCACAGCTGTGCACTTCCCCAATATCCAAAATCCCTTCCGCGGGGTTTTCTCCCGTGTCCCTAATGATGGTGACTGACTTGTTAGGCGGTAGGAGTGTGGCGTCCCATCTTGCCCTCCTTATATTCGAGACTCTTTTGAGTTTTCCCGTGTTTAGCGTTTCTACCAATATATGTTTTGTGTGTAGCACGATAGCTCCTGTCATGACAATGGGCTCACTTATCCTCACAGCCCATGCTGCACAATCTAGGGCGGCTATGCACCTGGGCATCCCGGTGACTACTGGTCCCTCAGCCGTTGACTAATACCCTACGGGTCTCTTTCTATCTCCATGAGCCTGTGCCACTACGGCAGAATAGAAGCCGTCCTGGTTATCACAGAAGATGTGGAACTTCTTGCTTCCATCCGGCATTCCCAGCCCTGGGGCTGAAATTAACCGAGCTTTCAACTCTGCATATGCTGTCTCTTGCTCTTGTCCCCACTCTATACTTTCCAAGGCTGGCTTTCCTCCCTTCACTAGTCTCTGAATTGGCTCCGCGATTCTTGCGAAGTCAGGGATAAAACTCCTACTGTAATTGAATAGTCCTAAAACTTTTCGGACCCCTCTTACTGTAACTGGTCGCGGCATTTCTTTAATCGCGGTTTTGCGATCTGCGGGCATTTCTTTAATTCCCTGGGAAATTAGGTGTCCTAAGTACAGGACCTGGGGTTTTGCAATTTGTGCCTTATGTGGGCTGACTTTCAGCCCGGCTTTTGCCAATCCTTCTAGTACTGCATAAAGGGCTGCCTTGTGCCCTTCTTCTGTTTTGGACGCTATTAACACATCGTCCACATACTGGAGGACCGTATTGTCCTCATGCAATTTCACCCTACTCAGGATATCGCTCATTGTTCTGTGAAATATGGCAGGACTGTTATGAAATCCCTGTGGGAAGCGAGTCCATGTATACTGTTTCTCTCCCAAATTGAAGGCGAATTTGTTTTGGGATTCTGTGTCCAGTGGAAGGGACCAAAGCCCATTTGCTATATCTACCACCGTGAAAATGTTGTGGTCTTGTGCCAATCCGTTTTAAATAGTCGAGGGGTTTCCCACAATGGGGTGTAATTTAGGTGTTACCTTGTTCAAACCTGTGTAACCGATGGTGAGCCGGTAGCTCCCTTCAGGTTTTATAACTGGCCATGTGGGGGAATTGGTGGTACTGGTGGTTTCCCTGAGGATTCCCTTTTCTATTAAACCCTTGACTATTTCTACCACTGCCCCTTGCGCTTCTCTCTTGATAGGGTATTGTCGGTGGGGCTTGTGTTCCGGTCCTGGGACTTTTATCGGTTCTGTGTCGTTTAGTCCGGTATCTAATTTCGTCCCAGCCCAGGCTTCGGGAATGGAAGCGCAGATGGCTCCGAACCCTTCTTTTTCCTGATCCCAATCTCGGGCCTCAATGGTGGCTACCCCAACCTTCCCCAGGTGGCAAGCTAATGTCCCTATTCCGGTCTTCCTACCGTCGGGTTGTGGCCAAATTAGTTTCCCTTTCCCACAATCTATCAGCACCTGGTATTCCCTCATTAAATCGTTCCCCATGATTGTGCCCTCATTATTCTGACATACGTAAAATTGCATTGGAATATACTTGTGGTTGATTTCTACTAGTGTGGTTTCACTAAGATAGGCGGGTATTCTCTCTCCCCCTACCCCGGTTATGTGTATTCTTCTGTTGGTCAGTGGCAGGGGTAGGTTTGTAATTGATATGGCTGCTCCCGTATCTACTATGTGGCATTCCCTACCCCCTACCAAGGCTTCTACATATATTCTCTCCCCCTCTTCCCTGTTTTGGATGGGAGCTACGGGTTGTGAGATTTCGACTAGTGTTGGTCGATGAGTGGACACCGGCTTCTGTCGGGATTCACTGTCTTCTGTGGGCGTGGGTACACTAATCCTCTCCTGTCTCCCATATCCCTGGTTTGGGGTCCCTTCTAGTCACCCTAGTGGATTCCGGGAATGTGGTGCCCCCGGAGTTGGTCTACAGTTGTCTTGGGGTCTCCCATGTTTCCCCCAACACGTTGCCTCGGTGTGCCCTGCCCTGTGGCAGTGGTCACAGCGGGGCCCGCCATTCTCGGGTTTCCCTTTGAATGGTGCTCCCCTGCAGAATCTAGCCATATGCCCTGGCTGGCCACATGTGTAGCAGGTGAGCCCGGTTCTCCCCTTATCTCCGTTACGGGGGGTTTCAGTTCTCTCTCGTCTAGGCTTTGTATGGGCAACCTCCCCTTCTTTTATCCCGCTAGCTCACTCGAGTAGCTCGTCATAGCCTTGGGATGCTATCACCCCCATCTTAAGGATTTCTTGGTGTACCTCTGATAGCCCGTCCTTGAATGCCTGGATAAAAGCCCTGTCTCTCCGATCCACATTGTCCTGTCCTGAACACTGACTATAGACCTGGAATAATCTCTCTCCAAATTCCGATGCACTTTCCCCGTGTCCTTGTTTAGTATTTATGATCCTGCTCCAATTAGTGGGGGAGTTCCCTAAGGCCCGTTGGATTTCGGTCTTAAATAATGTGAAGGTTGCCTGCTGGTCGTCTATCTCAGCCGTTGTAGGAACGGCATGTGTCCACCCACCTTCCTCCATTATAGTCCTGTGCTGCCTGGGTCGCTGGCCCTCCTGCCACGAACCTCCATTTATCCGCTGGACAGGCTGCCCTGACCAGCTGGTGTATGTCCATTAAATGTAACTGGTGCCCTACCCAGAGTGAATCTAATTCGCCCCACAATCCCAGGTTTGCGCTTCTCGGATTTAACTTCCCCAGGGATGCCATAATCTGCTGCCTTTCCCCTGGGGTAAATGGCTTATAGGTTGCTTTTGGTTGTGCTAGCGTCCCTCCTCTGGTGACTGGCGCAAGATTATAATTTTTTATGTCCCCTTCTGATACTGGAGCGGTTGCATGTTTCTGCACTGACTCGTATGAGGGCCGAGGGTCCGTTTCCTCTGATCTCTGTGTTATCTCCGCAGTGTGGTTTCTGTATTCTAATTCCCTTACTCTCTCCTGCAATACCTTAATTTGTTCTGTCTCTTGGTGTCTCTCCTCCATGGAGGCATTTACCTTCTCAATTCGTCCAGCTAACTGGGTCACCAACATTACTCCCATTACTTTTGTTTTGTCCCGTGTAACTCCGTCTACCCACTTTCTCTGATCTTCCAAAGTTTGTGATGCGTTCCACCCGTTCCGTTTCATCTTTGCAACAATCGCTTCTCTGGCTAACAGATACTTAAAAATGAGAGCTACTGCAGTTTCTCCCTCAATAACGTGGTCTGCCATTTTTCTGTCCAGCAATCCTGCAACCCCCGTATGCTGGTTCCAACAGTAAAAGTGCCCCAACTCTCTCTCTCTTATCTCCTTGTCACTGATACTGCTCCAACACCATCTGTATTGCTGTAGGGTCTCGTAGTGGGGTCCCAGTGGGTCTCTGCCCCTGTGCTCCCTCAACTATTCCTGACACCTCACGCTTGGTCTATTTTGTGTTGACTTATTGGGATGTGTGCTGGTCTTTAGTGGGTTTGTCGGCCCCTGTCCCCAGCTCCTTTAAGTACAACGCCTCCCGCTTGGCCACCACCTCCACTAGCAAGGTTGATCCGTTACCCCAAAAAGGGTGTTTCAGGTCCCTGGTACCCTGCCATGGACTGTGGTGTTCCCGACAGACGAACAAGGTTATCAAACTCCGCCCGGGTCCCGAATCGATTCTCCGTCGTCGTTTCTCTTGGTCAGGATAAGAACATAAGAACATAAGAAATAGGAGCAGGAGTATGCCATCTGGCTCTTCGAGCCTGCCCCGCCATTCAACAAGATCATGGCTGATCTGAAACGAACCCGCCTGCTCCCCATATCCCCTAATTCCCTTATCGATCAGAAAACTATTTACCAGTGTTTAAACATATTCAACGAGCAAGCCTCCACCACTTCAATGCGCAGAGAATTCCAGAGATTCACTACCCTCTGAGAGAAGAAGTTCCCCCTCAACTCTGTTCTGAACCGGCCCCCCCTTATTTTGAGGCTGTGCCCTCTAGTTCTGGTTTCCCTTCTAAGTGGAAAGAATCTCTCCACCTCCACCCTATCCAGCCCCTTCATTATCTTATATGTCTCTATAAGATCACCCCTCATCCTTCTAAACTCCAACGAGTACAGACCCAATCTGTTTAATCTCTCCTCATAAGCCACACCCCTCATCTCCGGTATCAACCTGGTGAACCTTCTCTGCACTCCCTCCAAGGCCAATATATCCTTTCGCAGATAAGGGGACCAAAGCTGCACACAGTACTCCAGTTGCGGCCTCACCAGTGCCTTGTACAGTTGCAGCAAGACCTCCCTGCTTTTATATTCTATCTCCCTCGCGATAAAGGCCAACATTCCATTCGCCTTCTTGATCACCTGCTGCACCTGCAGACTGAGTTTTTGCGATTCGTGCACAAGGACCCCCAGGTCCCTCTGCACAGTCGCACGATGTAATTTTTCTCCATTGAATAATATTCCAATTTACTATTATTTCTTCCAAAGTGGATAACCTCACATTTGCCAATGTTATATTCCATCTGCCAGATCCTCGCCCACTCGCTCAGCCTATCCAAATCTCTCTGCAGACTTTCCACGTCCTCCACGCAATTCGCTTTCCCACTCACCTCCGTGTCATCAGCAAACTTGAATACCCTACATTCAGTCCCCTCCTCCAGATCATCTATGTAAATGGTAAATAATTGAGGCCCCAGCACCGATCCCTGCGGCACGCCACTGGTCACCAACTGCCAACCAGAAAAGCACCCATTTATCCCAACTCTCTGCTTCCTGTTAGATAGCCAATCCCCAATCCACGCCAACACCTTACCCCTAACTCCGTGTACCCCAATCTTCTGCAGCAACCTTTTGTGAGGTACCTTATCGAACGCCTTCTGGAAATCTAAAAACACCACATCCACCGGTTCCCCTCCGTCAACCGCACTCGTGACATCTTCATAAAAGTCCAGTAGATTCGTCAAACACGACTTTCCCTTCATGAATCCATGCTGCGTCTGCTTCATCGAACCATTCTTATTCAGGTGCTCTGTTATTTCCTCTATAATAATGGACTCTAGCATCTTCCCAACTACGGACGTTAAGCTAACCGGCCTGTAGTTACCCACCTTTTGTCTACTTCCTTTTTTAAACAGCGGCGTAACAGTAGCTGTTTTCCAGTCAGCCGGCACTACCCCAGAGTCCAGCGAATTTTGATTAATTACTCCTAACGCATCTGCTATTACCTCAGCCGTTTCTTTCAGTACCCTGGGATGCATTCCATCCGGGCCCGGGGACTTGTCTACCTTCAGTCCTATTAGTCTACCAAGCACCACCTCCTTAGTAACAGTAATTGTATTAAGAACCTCCCCTCCCACCAACTCTCGATCTCTAATGTTCGACAAACTATTTGTGTCTTCCACCGTGAAGACCGACACAAATAACTTACTTAAAGTCTCAGCCATTTCCTCGTTTTCCACTATTAAATCCCCCCTCTCATCTTCCAAGGGTCCAACATTCACTCTAGCCACTATATTCCTTTTTATATACTTGTAAAAACTTTTACTTTCATTTTTTTATATTTTGAGCTTGTTTAGTTTCATAATCTATCTTTCCTTTCTTAATCGCTTTCTTAGTCGTTCTTTGTTTTTCATTAAAGCTTTTCCAAAGGAAAGCATGGATCTGATC